>NC_073746.1:310137582-310445582 GCF_029784135.1 Toxorhynchites rutilus septentrionalis | reverse complement strand
CCCATATGTGCCGAAAAGTCATCGAAAATTACCTGTTCCGGATCAAGGTGTGCGAGGATGCCCTAGGTGGACATTTGAATGATGTTGTATTTCACACATAATGGCATAAACCAAACTTTAATTTGAAATAAAAGTTTTATCGAAATTCGAATTCTAAGTGTGTTTTATCTCAATTTACTTTCGGAATTTAAAGTTGGAAAACCCTGTATAACATTCATTGTTAGCGGTACCGAGCGCATATTATGCGTAGTGGTTAACATCCGCTGCTTCCTTCGTAATGGAAAAAAGCTGTTTGTGTAACATCATAAAGCTACGAGAGAGTTGATTTCAATCTCTTTATTGGTTTTTCACAAAGTACCTCTATACACTGCGTTTCACAACTATGGAACCACTCATTTTTCTGAGTTTTCAGATATATATATACTAATATTATAATTTATTCGACAATATACCAGTTCATACTTTTTCTAAACAAATTTTAATGTCTTGTTAACTTATTCACGAACCAAAACGGTGCTACTATGAATAATAGATAACGGTACTCAGTAAAAAAAAAAGTTGTCATTCATGGTTGAAGAAAGGATTAATGAAAACTCCATATATTACGGCACTATGTAGATGTAAAGACAATTGTTCTGTATGTACAATCAGAGAGGTAAAACGCGAGAAACGCCAAACTAATTATTTTGCGATACATGCGAAAGATATCAAACGAAGAAAAATTATAGCAAATATTTTTTAAACATAAACATGAAAACATTGTTTAGTAAATACTTATCAGAAGTTTACAAAAAATAAAGGACACTTGTTCACCTTCATATTCTCACAAAGTTATACATCACTGCTCTTTCATGTAAAAATAATTGCGACCAGTACGACACACATGTCGAAATTCAATACGAACACGAACGGGTTAAATTTATAAGTTCAGTATCATTGATTGGCATAGTATTTTTTGAATTTGACGATGTTGATGGTATCCACGTAAAAATTAGTATTCACTGCGAGTTAGTAGGAAAAAGATAAACAGTGTTATTTATTTATTGCAAAGCTAGCTGATGATGCAGACTTTTCCATCTTTTCGCCTTAGATTGAACATGAGAAAGCAGTACTACACGCTACATTTGAATGATAAAATTACCCTCATTAAGACTGATTCGAATGCTGTATGAATAAAATTGGTGAGTTGGGGAAAAATATTATTGAGATCAAGCCATTATTTTGAAAAATCTGTAAATATGTAGGAAAAACAAAAAGATCTGTAATCTGTATCCACAGATTCTTGGTTTCAAAAGTCTGAAAAATATGTATGAATACAGATTATTCTGTAGATATGGTAACCCTGGTAAGGAGTCGGTTGAATTGAAGTATATAGTGTAGAATATAATAACTATGTTCATTGAAAAGACTGGCCATTTGAATTCTATTGTTGTGTTCAGACGCGAAACAATCAAAAAACTAAAATGCTAAAAAGTGTTTCATAACTATAGAACCAGATGGAAAAACTCTCACTCCTTTACTAAATTAACGTCAATTTCACATGAATTACAATAAGTTTCTAATTCCTAGGTCATCTTTAGTTCCAAATCAGATCAAATAACCCATTCGGGGTGGTTTTGACCAAGTTGATTCGTCAAAATTCAGCCCGATCGACAAGAGAAATATTTTCGATGCGGCTGCCAGATCTCGGTTGCTGCCGAAAAACGCTGCCAACATTTTTTTGGATGAAAAATTGTGAATGTTCTATGTTTTGAAAAATCAAAATGATGAACATGCTTTCGTAATATTACAGCCGATAAAAAAGGAGTGGAACGATTTCAAAATGATTCAGCACCAAAGGAGAGTTTCAACTTCTGTTTCCTCTAGGTATTGGACCCTTGCCCTGTGGACTGGTTTCTCCCTCGCGATCATTCGGATGGTAATTTAATATTGAAATACACTTCGCTCAGTTCAAACGCCAATTACACAACTTTAATTTATTCACAAGATAAACTACAATTCACTCTTTATGTACAATATTTTACAATAGTTTGGGATTAGGTTTTGGGTTTAAAAAATTGGTTTGACTTCCTTGGCTTCCTTGATTGTAATGATCGGGGTTCATTTTGGGTAATGGGTGCCTCCTATAAAACATTTTTAATATTCTATCCTCTTTTGAAATTTTATCCTCAATAGTCACAATACTTTCTCTTGTATTTATTATTTTTCTCTTTTCTGTCCCTTTCCTTTCCTGCTTCTATTTCCATGTTTATGTATAGGTGAGTCTAGTTCGGAAACCAAATGATTCGACATTTACAGCAAATTTTGTTGTGCCAGGGGGCTCACCGAATTGAATTCGCTCTTGTATTCAACAACTTCTATACATCCACAGGAGCCTGAAAATTCAGAAAAAGTACTACTCACAACCAGTGTTAAAATAAATCACCTCAAATGCCTGGATTTTCGGACAACCTATATATTCTAGACGAAAGTCAAAATGATAGATTCGTGACTTATAGATCCTTTCACCAGGAATTAATTTCATGATTTCAATATTTCCGTACTTTTTTTCTCTTTCTAGTGTTTACTAATCTAGGGTAATTTTCATTCTACAAACTCTTGCACTCTTTTTTGAAAGTTTAATTTACCTTACCTTTTCCTTTGACATCTCAAGTAATTCACATCGAAATAAATGGAGTTTTTAATGTTTTATATCAATCCGCCGTTTGCCTATCACCATCAATTTCCATTTCATTGCTAAGCTGGGAATGGGGGAATTGTTCTGAGACTATTTTTCGTTGCCATTTTCTCGCGGGAACCATCCATGACACCATATCTATTCGGATCGACGCTCCGATAGGCTCAAGCAACAGATATTTCAAGGATTAGGCAACGATTCCGATGGCGGAAGCATACATACCATCTGCCACATTTTCCACGCTAATAGAATGCGGATCCGGATAGCACTCAGAAACCAATCGTACCCACGCAAACAACCGCGCACACAAACACACACATACTATACAAACTGTCATCATGAACCGGGCCTCACTAATGGACTCCGGAGTGCAATGTGATACAGCGCCGTTAGCTCAGTGGTGCGGCAAATCCCACCGGATTAAAACCGCCCTGTTGCAAAAGTCCCGAATCGGTTTGGCCCATTATAAATAGATTATGCATAGCTACAAACATGTGTAATTTGAACTCCATAAACCCGCGCCGCCCGATGCGCTTGAGAGTGAGACCATGAACTGTGACATTATCTGGGAGCAGAACGGTGCCCTCTCCCCAAAAAAAAATGGTCAAATCCCAAAGCTGTACCCAGACCAGCACGATATAATTTTCCTGTCACTCCTCTCGTCACTCCAGTTTCCACCCCCGCCAGCAGCTTTTCTCGCAGGTTAGCCAGTGTGTATGTGTGTATGTGGATTTCCTTTGCTTCATTTTTAGCACAAAATAAATTTGGTGCCACATATAAATTCGGCGATGGCAACGAAACTTCACACTGGAGGCAGCGGCCGAAGCGAAACGGCAAAACGGGATTTTAATTGAATTATTTATGGACTAGAAAACTTTAAAATTTGTTCAACCAATTTATCAAAAGTGCCGTTCCCCTTTTTCAGCTTCCCGGTTCTTGCCATCCCTTTTGGGGGGCGGAGCCGCTATTAAGCAGAGCACGATGCGTTTTTGGATTTTTATTCACTTTGAACCTTGAATTAAATTTTGACCCGTTGCAACCCACCCTCAACACGCTTTCCCTTCCTGTGTTATCCTCTAGAGGTATTGTTTTCAGAGGGTATTATTTCATCCCCCGACAGGTACGCATTGCAGTGGGAAATACGGTGTTGAATCATGAATAAGCGCGAATCGGGGCTACGGTAAGCAAAGCATAACAAAAATCAGTGACCGTAAAAGATCGCCCGGGACCTTCTATCAGTAATAAACCAGCATCAGATACCGACAAAGATAATCATGATGATATTATGAGCGCACAGCACAACACACACACGAACCCATAACATAAAAAGGGATACATGGCTTTCGGATAACTTTATTTTCCATGCATTAGCTCGCGGGCGTTATCTGGGCTACCCACCCACTCCGTAGGGATATCCGGACATCGAAACGGATGCAGTTGGCGAGTTTCCCACGGTACGGTGTTTCCATTTTATTTCGGGTGTTTGTGGAAAAGTTTCCCCCCAAGTTATTATCACACAAAGGATGGTAATAGAAACCAGGGCGGGGTGCCGTGGCGAGGATCGCTTTTTCTCTCACACTGACCAGGCTGCGTGTGGCAATTATCTACGGCTTAACCAGAGGCACCGACCCATCCGTTTCCGGTAGGTCACGGTCGTGCCCAAACCCCAGGATCGACCCCAAATGTACAACTTATCACAGTGGCAATACCGGGCACTTCGCTAATGTGCTCTCGTCCATCGGCCCCCGCGATATGGGGGAGAGGGATGTAACAGAGACGGCAATGAAAAATTCATCAACTGGACCGACTGATCTTTCCGGTAGAAGAAAACCCACAACCGCACGTGGTGCAGCATGTTCCTCGTTTTCTCAAAAAAAAAACTTTTTTTTTCTGTTTTGTTCCTGCACGAAACCACACCAAACTTTGGCTGTTTTTATTTGATATATATATTTTGCTTTTGGAAAACATACAGTTTACAGAAAAGTAAGGGCTTTCACAACTAGTGTTGATTTATACCGCTGTCGGAGATAGATTGTGGTCTGAGCTGTAGAGAAACCACCCGCTGCAAGGGGGAAGTCGACGAGGCTAAGGGAAGTGCGCTTGTGGATGCGAAAATAATGATATTAAAACCGTAGCATTCGGTGCGAACGAGATTAATGGTGCCGAGAGATACGCGGGGAAAGGAAAACTTCATTCCAGTTCCCAATACGGGCGGCGGTGATAAATGAACTGATAGAATTATTATAATAAATGTTGGTGGAGTATGTGCTAAAATTGTTGAAAACAAACTTTAAAAATATGAACAACAGATCGACTTGTTTACCCAAGCAAAGTGTGTATAGCGAAATGCCGCACAGAAGCTATGCATTTACTATGCTCAATCAGTGTATTTCCAAGTACTTGGTATTTGGTATTTTTTCATCAAGAAAGCAATAACAGGATTTGTTTTTGCATTTTTATTGTTGAGAGGGTATTATTATCAGGTGGACAAAAAGAGACACCCCCGATCTTCATTAGGTTGTGGCAGGAGTAATTTTTAGGTCGCATCAAAAATGTTTTCCATTGTGTTTAACCGAAATTAAAAGGATCAGAAAAGTAGAAAATCGTTAGTGATGCAAACGTTAATACGGATATATAGTGGGGGTGGAACAGACAGGTTTTGAAAAATATACTAAGTGTAGAAGTTTATCGCTCGCGAGCAGAATCTATCTATTCTACCAAGGTATTAAATTATTAGGAATGCCCGTTAAATGTTAAAAAACGGATTATTCCTCTGAGAATTATACCGTGCTTTCCAATCTAAACGGACATATTCTCAATTATTTCGCCTCTGACTGCAGTTGACATTTGGCGATTTGATTTTCATATTACGGATTATCCCCGAACGGATGATCCGCGGTGCGAATCACATTATCTGACTACTGGTGTACACGAGCTTCTAGATGGATAGTTTAATGATTTATGTATTGATAAAAACTAGTTTTCATGCTGAAATATCTTTTTTTCGTGTTTGGAACTCATTTTTAGTCCTTTATTGCGTTATCCGCGATTTTCGTTATTCGCGAGACTATTCCGCGGATAATCGGGGTTCTACTGTATGTCTGTAAGCTATTCCTTAAAAATAGAGTAAACAGACCTGTCGCTTGTCTGGCAACCAGGGCTGCCAATTATAGTTTTCAAGAATCAGAATGAAAATAATAATCAGGACAGTTCATAGAGTAGTGCGGGGCAAAGGTGCGCACGGGGCAAAAGTGCGGATTGGCCTTTTTGAAGCAAACGAGCACAAAATTTCGTCAACAGTGTATTCGTTTGATACATTATTACACCAGCAGCTCACACATATAAACAAGATACATTTCATGGAAGTGGCAAAAAGTTATGAGATAAAAAGAGTTTTGCGATGTTTTGATCTATTTTTTCCAGTCTTGGAGATGATGATTAACTTACCTAAAATAACTGGAAAGTTCGAAACTACAATGTCAAGCAGTGTTGGAAAAAATCATCTTCGCTAAACTCAAATGCATAGATTTTCGAGCTAGGTTGCATCGAAAACCTAAATTGCATCACGGAAAAAACGCTGTAGAAATTTAATTTTTAGGAATTATATCTTCAGCTTTCTCTTATAATCAGATAAGAGTGTATAGATCACGTTGGCCATGCTTCACTGTCAATTTTTCGTAAATTTGGAAAAATGTCGTCGAACGTAAAAGAGCGTCGTGAATTAATCCTGTGCACTCATTTCGAGAGTCCGGAGTTGTCATATCGGGACATCGGTAAGATGCTGGGAATCGTCCAATCCACGGTCAGCAGAGTACTAAAACGATACTTCGAGAACCCAACCATCGACCGGAAGGTGAAGAACGGCAAAAATGGATGCTCCGTCAGTGAAAAAGATCACAAGCGCGTAGTTAAGCAGTTTAGACGTGATCCGAGAAGTTCGGTCCGGGATGTCGCCAATAAGCTGAATTTGGCAAGTTCATTCGTCCAGCGGACCAAGCAGCGGGAGGGCCTGCGTACATACAAGGTTCAGAAGGCTCCTAACCGCGACGAAAGGCAAAACATGGTGGGGAAGACGCGAGCCTGGAAGCTGTACACCGAAATGCTGACGAAGCCTCATTGCCTGGTAATGGACGACGAAACCTACATCAAAGCGGACTTTCGTCAGCTGCCGGGCCTGTTGTTCTTCTCCGCAGAGGACAAATTCAGCGTTCCGGAGGAGATTTGCAAGCAGAAACTATCCAAGTTTGCCAAAAAGTACATGGTGTGGCAAGCGAACTGCTCTTGTGGAAAGCGGAGCGCCCCCTTCGTGATGACCGGCACGGTAAACGGGCAGGTTTACCTTAAGGAGTACCTACAGAAGCGCTTATTACCACTATTGAAGCAGCACGCGGGCCCGACCATCTTCTGGCCGGATCTCGCTTCGTGCCACTATTCAAAGGACGTGTTGGAGTGGTACGAAGCCAACGGGGTCACCTTCGTGCCAACGGAAATGAACCTGCCCAACGCGCCGGAGCTTCGCCCAATAGAGAAATATAGGGCGATTATGAAGCAGGCCCTCCGGAAGAACCCAAAAGTTGTCAAATCGGAGGGGGACTTCAAGAGAAAATAGATTTCTGTTCAAAAAAAACTACAACCTGACGTTGTACAGAACCTTATGGACGGGGTAAAGAGGAAGGTGCGAGCATACGGGCTTGGGCTCGAAGTATGAATAAAAAGAAAATGCCAAAAGTTGTTTCATAGTTTTTATTTTACTGTCTAAAATTTTCGAAAGGATCGGTCTACTGGGCGAATTTCTACAGCGTTTTTTCCGTGATGCAATTTGATGTGACACACCCTTTATATATTCCAAACGAAAAATAAAATTACAGATCCAAGCAACCAGTAAATATGAGCAAATGAACTTTTGTCCTTCAATATGTTTTGATGTTTATTTTTTCCACCCAGTGTCATTTTCATCTTGATTATCGGTAACGTCAGAATTGAATTTCATTTCAGCCAAATGAATATCAGCTGTTGTTAACTTCAAGCCTGAGGCTGCTGTGTGCGGTTGGTTTTTGTAACTGCCGGATGCCGTGTTCGGAAAAACCTTATGAAATTCCCGATGTCGCAAATGACTTGACGGTAGCTTCAACCACTCGTTGTATCCATTCTGCATGTGCCGTTGCTACCGTCTCGCCAAATAAAATTTATTTTGAACCTAAATTCACTGCCAGAACGAATATCGTTTCGGGTGTGATGAATATCAATTTGTTGCTTTTGATATCCAAAGTATAAATAACAGCGAAGTTATGAACCCCAATCAATGTCGCATTCATTCATTATAGCAAATTTATTCATGCAACAGCGATATGAACAAAATGAACTCGTTTGATATTGTCATCAATATAATGAAGGCAGTGTGTTTCAAGCTGAAAAAAAGTCATCTACACTGAAATAAAATCAGCTTCGTTACTCGTGAATATTTGTTGATATTCTAAGACACTGATGTCAAGCAAACCTTCAGTCTATAGTAGATGATAGTGCGTATTCGTTTTTGTGAAAAAGTTCAAGAGCTTTTTTGAAAAATTCGATTAGTTCAAAAATTGCTTGTGGGGCAAAAGTTCGCACCAGAGTTTTGCTCTGAAAAAAATTATAAAATGTTTTCAACCAAATTTTTAACGGAACCACAAGAAGAAAACTGATTTGAAGAAATGCATTCCAGAAATGCTCAAATGGCCCGACAGAGGCTTAGGAAGGGAGTCTTGAAGCGTCGGATTTCGGCAGACTTCGATATTTCTGAATCAGCTCTGAGGAAGAGGCTGACATCAGAGAGTGATTTATGATCTGAATCTTCTTTTATTGACATTTTTACTTCTGCTGGGATGTGCCAGCGAGAACCTATGGCAGTTCGAATAAGTATTTACGAGTGAGCAGTCTGAGGATCTAGCGAACCATTGCAGAGCACTGGACAAAGGTATGACTCTCAAAGATTTACGTCGTCTGGCGTTTGTGGTTTTGTGGAAGCCAACAACCTTCAGCACGAATTCAACCAAGTTGCAAAACTGGCAGGAAGAGATTGGGATTCTAGCTTGATGAGGAACCATCGTCTGTCTCTTCGAACCCTACAACAGCGCAACGAAGCAGCAGCGCTCTAAGGCAAAGCGTCGGAAACCAAATCCAAGAAAAATTTCCACGTGGTATGTTCGACCATAACACCCACTCATCTCTACCCATAACCCCGCCCCCTCCTCCCACTGGATGGTGCCTACACACTCTGATAATGATGTTCCTTCCGCTGGTAAAGATAAATCATTTATTTTTGTTACAAGTTACCTCAGAAGTACAATTCAATAAGTGCGCACTTTTGCCCCCACTCTGGGGCAGAAGAACGCATTTGTCATTTTGTCTTGAAATCGGGTTTTGTCTAATTACAAACAAAACTCGAGAAATTCTTGTATTACGGTTCGAAGGTAATTTATATCGTAACAATTTGGTAAGCAAACTGAAATTTATTGTTATTGGACGACAACAGTTAGGTGCGCACCTTTGCCCCGCACTACTCTATTGGGTTGTCCAGAAAATTCGTGGTAATTTGTAGGAAAACAAAAACATCATTTTTATAGACAGAGATACATTTATGCACAGTTTACTTCCATAATCATTAACATCTTCATTTTCCTGAACATGTTTGCTTTCTCGTCGGAAACTGCTCAAGGTTTTTTTTTCTGCTGCCCATATAGTCGAAGCTCTTGCCCTTGAAATAACTTTGCAGGGACTAGAAATGATAATCAGAAAGTGTAATATCCAGTTAGATTTGCTGGTGAGATAGCACCCCCAGCCAGACTGACAAATGATTTGACGTATTGTCAAAAAGACATGAAGCTTGTCCAATTCTGGATGTTTACTGCCTTCAATTTGTCTAGTTGCGAGCAGAAGGAATTTATCGACAGATGGAGATAATTTGATAATTCATGTATCGAGGATTTTCAGAGGTGGCACGAATTTCCCGAATAATTGTAATATATTTTCTTCAATGATGTTTACATGTTCTTATATCTAACCGATTTGTTGTATTTGGATGTTATTTGATGCGAAATATATATTTTCGTCATTTGTCTCTATATTAGAGAGCCCTGTTTGGAAGTGTAGAAAATAATGAATTTAAGTCATTTTTTTCGGATGTTAGGAATAAAGTGAAGTGTTCGGATATTTTGGTCATTTTTTAACATATATTTGAAGATGTATTTTCCATTTTTTGAGTCCACGAATAATGATTATTACGCTGTTGACAGCTGGATGCGTAGATGATGTTTGGAATTCGGTAACACGCTGTTTAGAAGCTCATAAAAAATCGAAAAACTAAGATATCAAAAAACAGCTATAAAACGCTTTACATGCTGATAAAGAATTTCAGCCAAATCGGTCGAGTAGATCCTGAGATATCGATGCCACCTGTTGAAAAAACATGGTTTCGAGAAAAACGCGTTCATACAACAATACTATATCCCTTGAGGTGACATCATACTTTTGGCTGTAACTTTCCAACGAAATCAAATACCGATAAATCCGTTCGGGACAACATTTCTAAGGGCATAAGCTTCCTAAAAATGCAGAAAACAAAAATTCGATTTTTTCGATTTTCCAGACCGGGGTCCTCTAACATCCGAAAAAAAAATGAATTAAATTCATTATTTTCTGACCTTCCAAACAGGGCTTTCTAATATAGAGACAAATAACGCAAATATATATATTTCGCATCAAATAACATCCAAATACAGCAAATCGGTATATAAGACATTTAGATATAAGAACATGTAAGCATCTTTTTTAAATAAAATGTGATCAAAAAGCGTTTCATTCATTGAAGAAAATGGGTAATATTACTTTCATTGTTTCCGTTCCTAGTCTATTTCTAATCTCATGAATTAAGAGAAAAGTAATTCTACCTATACTGAGGAATGTGTAAAAAATAACAATCATGGTATAAATTCTCACAGAATAGGATAAGCCAGTGTTTATAAAATAAATATTCTGCATTTCTCTGAATTCATCGTCCATGCTTTGGAATCTTTATTCACCACATGAGGAAAGAATATCAGCAGTGGAAGAATTGTCAAATGTTTTCTAATCTTTATGTCATTCGATTCGATTACAATTAGTGAAAAAAATCCGGGATTTTTTCAGTTGATTTCTTTGACATCTTTGTGTCAGCAAAATTCAATTTCCAGTAAGTACTAAACAAGTACAGATCAGAGAACTGTTATGACGGTTCTCATTTTCAACCAGGTAAACATCAACATGGATCGCAGTATATTTATTATGGATCATTTTTTTTCTGATAAAAGAAAAAAAGTACAAAAATCAGGAGAAATCTGGATCATTTCAGAAAAATCAGGCAAAACTGAGTGTTTGTCTAGATATTAGGGAACGTGCCAAAATGACTGAGAAATCCTGGAAAATCAGGAAGGTTGGCATCTCTGCTGGCAACTGTCCGTTTCACCCTACCAGTAAAATTATTTCAATAATTTAAATTTTCCACTAATGAACATTTCGATTGTACCTTCTACAGGAAAAAATACAGGTTATGGCCAATGTTTGAATTTTCGAATGGTCATTTCCCGGAAAATAGAAGATTAGAAAATGTTTGATTTTCGAATAGTCATTCCCCGCAAAATAGAAGATTAGAAAAAATTGTTCATGAACATTGGGGTTTCTTTTAACCCCAACATTCAAAATTCCTCCATGGCGTTCGACAAAAAAAATATTAAAATATATTTTTTTATTTTTTTACAGCTTGACCGCCAATGGGTTAATATTAGGCTGTCAAAAAAGTCCTGCGGTATTTTTTTTTTGAATTTTCATTTGTTCATAAAATTAGTTACAATCATCTGTTTTAAGTCAAATATGCGCCGTTTTGTTCGATGACTTGTTCCCAACGAGATGCCAACTTCATAATACCCCTGTTATAGAAGCTCGCTTCCTTATTGGCAAAAAACTCGGATAGCCAATTTTCACAGGCCTCTTTTGTGGCTAACTTCTGACTACCTAGCTCGTTCGCCATGGACAAAAACAGGTGGTCGTCACTTGGTGCAAGGTCCGGACTATACGGCGGATGCAAAAGAACCTCCCATCCGAGCTCCCGGAGCTTCTGGCGCGTCACCAAAGAAGTGTGTGGCCTGGCGTTGTCCTGATGGAAGACAATGCGGCCTCTGTTTATCAAAGATGGCCTCTTCTTCATGAGTGCTACCTTCAAGCGGTCCAGTTGTTGGCAGTACAGGTCCGAATTGAACGTTTGGCCATAGGGAAGTAGCTCATAATAGATTATTCCTTGACAATCCCACCAAACACACAGCAGAACCTTCCTGGCCGTTAATGAGGGCTTGGCCACCGTCTGAGCCGCTTCAGCGGGCTTCGACCACAACCATTTGCGCTTCACGTTGTCGTAAGTGACCCACTTTTCATCGCCAGTCACCATCCGCTTCAGAAACGGGTCGATTTTGTTGCGATTCAGCAGCGATTCACATGCGTCGATACGGTCAAAGATGTTTTTTTTTGCGTCAACGTGTGTGGCACCCATACATCGAGCTACTTTGTGAATCCAAGCTTCTTCAAATGGTTAATAACGGTTTGATGACTTATCCCCAGCTCTTGGCCGATGCTACGGCTGCTACTACGCCGGTCTTTCTCGGCTAATTCAGCGATTTTGTCGCAATTTTCGACGACAGGCCTTCCGGAGCGTGGCGCATTTTCGACGACCTCTACACCAGAACGAAAACGTTGAAACCATCGTTGTGCGGTGGAAATCGAAACTGTATCGGGTCCATAAACTGCACAAATTTTATTGGCAGCTTGAGATGCATTTTTGCCTTTGTCATAGTAGTACTGTAAAATATGTCGGATTTTCTCTTTATTTTGCTCCATATTTGCGACACTATAACTCACGAACGACTTAACCAAACAAAGCACTGTCAAGGACTATATTATAGCGCGCAAAAATACCTTTCCAACAAGCTATAGTATGACTCGATACAATGAATAGAACTAGAACTACGCGCTTACAACGACACCTTGCGGAAATACCGCAGGACTTTTTTGACAGCCTAATATTATTGACCAGTTAATGCAATAACTGTGAAGACTGAGGATCATATATAGGATATTAGCAGACTTTGTGAACTTCGTTGCACCCAAAATGGTTTTTGAGTTTTCTCCCTGAATAGTTCTTTTTTCCGTACATTCGCGATCGATAAGAGACCACGCCTCTCGAATTCCAATTAGTGATTGAATGAAACGTAGGACAGAAATTTTTCATTCTTTTATTTAAATTAATTTTTTTATTTAATTTTCTATTCTTCATACAAACTTTCGTAGTTCAACTATTTGATGATGATTTCAATTTTTGGTTTCAATGGTAGTTGAATCTCTCTAGGTACGGACGAATTCCAAAGAGGTCCATCTTGTTGCGGGCAAATTCAGATTTTTCAATGATTTGATCATCAATATTTCCTGAATTGAGTTAATTCCTTCTTTTTTTTTTTTTGAGCTGTGTTAAAGATAACTATAAACCGCAATGAGTTTTTCTAACACGGACCAAATCTATTTTCTTGCCATCTACACAAATATATGTTAAATTAGAAACTCTATTTTCAACGCAATGGTTCATACCATCTTAATTTTATAATTGTATTGCAAAAGATTGTTAGGGAGCGCTCAAAACGATTGATGCAAAAATATAATGAAAATCATGAAATGTCTGATCATAAAGCACTCAAAATTGGACAATTTCTGTGACGCGACCGATTTTTTGTTTAGTTTTTATATCTACACTAGCTGACCCGGCAAACTTCGTCCCGCCGAAAATTTGTTTTTGTTATCAATACCTTCAAACATTCACGTTTTCTTACTATGAGCAAGTTCATGGGTCCAATCGCAGAACTGTTCATTGATGGATCTTCTAATCGACCCCGTTGAAATTAACTTTTACTATAAAATTCCTAGTATTTCTAACAAAACTCATCACCATAATATCAGATTATTTTCAGCCATAATTCTCGTTCAAGATTTTTCAACAACTTGCAAATAACATGTTTCTCCGTTACATGGAATAAATGTTTCATACATAAAATATGATAGAATAAAGATAGCCCTAAATCGGACAATTCCTTCCACGAGTTCTGCTCTTATCAACACATTCGGCGATACTTTTTTATTGGTATAGATAGAAGAACATATAGGAGTGCATTTCATCACATTAAAATCCATTTCCAGTTTCGAACAAAAATCGATTTCGTTAGCGCATACATCAAATGGACTAACAGCACTTGTCACTATGTAATTGTAGAACATATGGGAATTTAATTTTCCGATTTTTTTTTCTTTTTCCTTCAGAGTTTTCCGCAAATTTTTAATTGTCATGTTTGGTTGAAATAAGTGTAATATTTTTATGGGACCCCCTCTCCATTCCAGAGGAGGGAGGGATGTCATACCATCATAGAAACATTTCTCATACCCAAAAACCCTCACATCCCAAATTGTGCTTGATTAGTTCTCGAGTTATGCAGAGGTTTGTGTTTGTGTGCCCCCTGTAACTTGTGTTTCATTTGTATGGGAGCCCCCTTTAGTGAGGGGGGTGAAGTGTTTAACCACCATGGAAACATTTATTGTACCCTAAAACCTCCATATGCTCAATTTGGTTCCATTTGCTTGATTAGTTCTCGAGTTATGCAGAAATTTTTGTTTCATTTCTATGGCAAATTAACATCAACCCATAACTATTTTTGGAGTGTTATTTTAAAAAATCTATAAATTCTGTATGGAACCAAAAAAAACTGTAATCTGTATCTACAGATTATCGGCAGAAATACAAATTATTCTGAAGGTATGGTAACCCTGATTAAAGGAGCACTTCATCGCGAATCGTATAGCAATTCGCAGATCGAAGTACAAAATGCTATGCGTGCTCTAATAATGAACGATCCGTAACTTTTGATTATATGTGTTGAAGAGTGGACAGTGTGTGTGTATATGTGGGAATGCGTATGTGTGAGTATCAGCACTCCTTACAATCCTTCAAACCTAGAAACGCATGAAAACGAAAGTTATGAAAGTGTTCCTTGAATCAGAAATTTTTTTAAATTTTAAATTTTTTCTTGACTTTTTTTTAGAGAAAAATTAACTCAAAAACTATAAATCCTACAAAATTTTGGTCTGAGCATGTATATAGTAAATTGTTTAATATTTTATTGAAAAATATCAAACAAATTTGACAAATTTTAAATTTGATAAAAATTTAATAAAAATTTAATAAAATTTTATTTTACATATTTTCCTAAATTCTATATGAAAATGATATGAATAATCCATACAATTTATTTATTTATTTATGAACAAGTTTTTCATATATCTGAAGAAGGACACTGTTACAGGGAAAAAAATTCTAACAACATCTTTTTTATGCTTTCATCGAAAATTTACTATTAATGTTCCACTTTTATCCCTTACTAGCTAACCCGGCAAACTTCGTCCCGCCCATTTACTTAATTAATTCTCGAGTAATGCAGAAATTTGTGTTTTATTTGTATGGCAGCCACCCCTAAGAGAGGGGGGAGGGGTATCTAACCACCCTAGAAACATTCATTGCACCCTAAAGTTTCCATATGCCTAATTTGGTTTAATTTGCTTGATTAATTCTCGGGTAATGCAAAAATTTGTGTTTCATTTGTACGGCAGCCCCCTCTAAGAGAGGGGGAAGGAATATCTTATCACCATAGAAACATTTATTGCATCCTAAAACCTCCACATGCCAAATTTGGTTTCATTTGCTTGATTAATTCTCGAGTAATGCAGAAATTTGTGTTTCATTTGTATGGCAGCCCCCCCTTTGAGTGGGGGAAGGACTGTCTAACCATCATAGAAACATTTATTGCACCCTAAAACTTTCACATGCCAACTTTGGTTTCGTTTGCTTGGTTAATTTCCGAGTAATGCAGAAATTTGTGTTTCATTTGTATGGCAGCCCCCCTTAGAGAGGGGGGAGGGGTCTCAAAATATCACGAAAACCTTCCCCGGCCCCAAAAGCCCCTACATACCAATTTTCATGTCGATCGGTTCAGTAGTTTCCGAGTCTATAAGAATCAGACAGACAGACAGACATCACTCCATTTTTATTTATATAGATAGATAGATAGATAGATAGATGTGTGTATATGATCACAATTGGCATATTCTGCAAACTTTTTTTCAATTTTGACATGCCAAACGCGAGAATTTACTCACAAAAATGTTAACATTGAAGTAAAACATTATTTTTCCAGGAGTCTCCATAAAAAAATGACATATATCGCAGAAACTACAAAAGACATAAATACAAAAAATATTTAAATACAATATAGATATACTTCTTCTACAAAAGTCCAAATTTCAAAAGATCTAAAACTTTGTCGAATACACTATATCGCTGTCTTGACTTTGCACGAAATCAGGATTAACTGGAATTTTTTCAAAGAAAACATGAACCAGTTGGTGTTAGAAAAAATTTCTCCCTGTAGAAGTGCTCATCTTCCGATGGTTCGATTACTTGTTCTTGTTCATATATGGGCTATTCATAATTTTTTTGAGAATTAAGAAAAATTCGATTTTAAGAAAAATACGCTTCAGTGTATTTATTTTAATATTTTTCTGAAATTTTTCATGAAAGTTTTCTACATTCCATTCTTCGACCAACATTTTGTAGGTATTATAGTTTTTGAGTTGGATTTTTCTGTGAAAATATAGGAATTTTTAGCCCTTTGCAAAAAGTAGTCTAATTCTTTTTTTAAGATTTGAAGCATGCAAAGTTGCTTCAATGACCAATGTTCTTGTACCCACAATGTTTCACTGCAATCTGAGTTGGTGCTGCCAATGGTCAGTCGAGTTGGCATGATAATCGTCTTATACGAGATGTAACTCTGCTTTTGTTGTAAATTTAATTTTATCAATTTTGTCTTGGGGGGGTATTACATACTTCTCCTATATATTGTTGCTTAGACGCACACCACTAATTTCTTAGCCCTCAAAATGTGTATTAACTGGCGTCAAGGTACAACAAATTGTGAGCAAAGGACATAAAAAGGCAAATCAAGTAAGGACGAAGTAGCGAGGGGGAAGAAAAAGATATGAAAATTCATCAAATCAAAACTTGGATATGCAACCCTATGCAACTTTGAAGAGCTTAAGCAAACCATTCTCATTGTGCAAGTTTCGGCAATCCGAATCGTTTATAATTCACAAAATATAACCCGCCTCCATCATCACACGATTCAAGAGAGGAGATTTCAAAAAGTCGAACCCGAAAGAATTCTGGTCGTTTCCAGTCAATCGCTAGCATAAAACGGTCCAGTTGTTTGAACGTATTTAGCTGTTACCGTCAACACCATTCACAATTTCAGCGGTCTGGCTTGCATTTTCGTCTTTATAAAAGAAAAAGTGTTAAATGTACCGAATTTTCTCTTTGTTGACTTCCATTGCTAATACCCTGTGACTCACAACTAGATAACAGCAAAAGATTTTTTTTAGTGTGAAATGTCACCTTATGCGCTACCTTATGCACGATATTATGTGAGAAATCGATCTCTACAGTTAGCTACCGAGAAAATAATGGATTTCTTTCTCCCCAACCTTATACAAGGCTACATTTACATGTCGTATAATTATATTCAAACCTCTTTCATGTCAAACCCATTAAGAATGACTATAAATCGTCCCATGAGTTCATCACTTATGTGGCGATTCCCATTTCCAAACGAATGTACCGAGCGTTACATTTCCGAAGCTTCTAACTTACACGCTCTTCTTTAAATTATTTTGTCGCAATCCGGATAACGGATGTACTAAAAAATATACCCCTCACTTTCTTTTCCGAATGACACCTCGCACCATTACCCTGAGAGTGGCTATTTTCCACTACGGACCATCCTTCACCCCTCCGGTCTCTGTACCCCATTTCGCTTAATTTGTCACTCGAACGGTTCAGAGCTGGCTAGCTGACGAGGAGGTACTTTTTTCCGGTTGTAATCCACCTTTTCCGTGTACTTGGCGCCTTTTAACGAGCATCATCTCTTCACTCGCCATGTCACACTGCATTAAAACTAGACGCCACTGCCAGAAAGGAAAAATAAACCGAAAGCGAACTCCGAGAATCCATTTCCGCTCAATGGCGGCACAATTTTAGAGTTACCGTCACGATGGTCCTGTTCTTTCCTCGTTTCATTTTACTGCCCTCACGTCACAAATTGCCAACATTGGAAGATATTTCAATGGCCGTGGAGCTTCTTCCTCGGAAGGATAATTTTGTTTCTCTTCCGGGGCCACGGATTTAGCCCCATTCGTGCTGGGGTCAAACTATTTCGCTTCCCCGGTTTAGTTTGGTTACGAGGGGAAAATCAATTTCTGGAATTGATCCAACAGAAAATCCTCCTTAGAGTTCGCGTCCTTGAGTGTGTCGCTCGGTAGGCAAAATCTCTTTCGGCCCGATGCTACCTGTCAAATCTCGCAATCGATAGTTTGTCCGCATCGTACCCCGGGACACGGATAAACATCATTAGGGCAGGCTTGGACGGTGAGAGTGGGCCCATATTGGGGAAATATATTGCCGGGAAAAAGGTTGCACGTCTGCCGAAGGTATAACTATTAGCCGGAGAAAAAAATATCTGAATAAATGGAAAGTGGGGCGTCGATGACCGTTTAGGTTGCCCCTTTTTTGCAGGCGGGAAAATGGTGCGGAAGTGGATTGGACATGTAATCTCCGCTGGAATCGCTTTCTGATCGGTTTCGGATACTATGTTATCCGAAGGGAAGTTTCCAAATTGCAAATGAAACATTTTAATACAAGCACAAGACTGCAACCCTCTGTCAGTTTTGGAAGACGAGAAAAGAAAGTTCGTTGAAATTGAAATTTCTATAATTCGAAACTGATTAAAACTGTTTCTGGCAGCTAGCCGGAATATGGTATAAAATGATGAAATTTATTGTTACAATATTCACGAGAGCCGCTTTTAGCGCTTCTGTATACCTGGCTTGTGTCCAAATTCAGATTCGGATGGGTATAATTGGATTAGTTGCCTCCAGCAAAGGGTCTGGATGTTTGCCACCCACGAGAGCGGCTTTCCGAAATCCGTTCTGCATGACCTGTTCCAACTTTTGCCACAATCGCAATCTGGCCCCATTGAGAAGGAGTCCATACCTCGACGCGCTCCGTTCGACCGAAACGTGTGATGATTTATACGGCATTGATATAACCCTAACTTCTGGTCCAAATAGCACGCAAATCTTCCAGCCCATTCCGACGAACACATACGCACACAAATCTACTGTGGAGTATTTGATTCCGATTGCTTCGAAATTCAAAACGGAAAACGCCTAGTTTCGCTTAAGAGCGCATCTACGACCGATCGGTCCCCACTCCCCCTCTTCAGGAAAGTGTTACCAAAACAAACAGTTCACCCGTTCCACCCCGGGATCCAGAATCAACCTGAAATCATCGCCCCAAAGGAACCAAACAAACAGCTTTGTTATAAATTCATTTGATTAAATTTAATTTCCCCCGGTGGCTCTTATCCTTGGCTGACATTCCAAAGACCCCGATCTTCGGTCCGACGCTTGTGCTCTGTAGATGTAGAGTATCTGTGCAAATCGATTTCTGGCTTTAATGTGTTCGGAATGTTTTCTCAGAGCGGATCAACCTAATCGGAATTAGTACAATCGGTGTTATTTCAGTCCTTGTGCTAAGGTACGGAACGTGTGCGGATGCAAGCGCTTCATCCGTTTTGGTTTCCTGCAATCGTTTCGTTCGTGCACACCGGTTCCACCCAGCTGACCGAAGTGCAATATTTTCAATTAATTGTTTAAATTATTCAGAAGAAGGTCACATTAGCGGTTTGCGGGCAATCGAGGCGACATAGCATTCATTAGTTTAGTTCCTCCGCCATTTGTGTGCTAATAAGGACAAGTCAGAATGCTGAAGAAAGTTCATTTGTGACACGTTTTGAGTAATTTTAGAAACAAATTATAAATTGAATTGACTATAATATTACTTTATTGTTCTGTCTTAGTTATCAATAGATTTATAATTTTTGTCTTCGCATGACTTATGTCGTGTGTACTGAAATGTTTTCTTCTATCCCCACATACATTATGTGAAGCAAGTTTCACCACCAACCTTCTTGGAAGCTCAGCCAATATTTAGACGTCGGCTCCCCATACTGTCAAATCTATTTCCAGCTCCCGTACAAATTAAAATTTCTCGGTCTTCTTCGAATCTGAAACAACAACAAGTAGATAGAAACAAATTGTATCATGGATTGAATCGGGAAGAAATAAAAAATCAATTCTGTTTTTTCAAAGATTCCGTGGACTAGCACTAGCAAAAATGCCAACTAATTCAATAGCAAATCCAATAAGCCTTATCAACCAGCTAGCATTTGACTCCTATAACGTTCCTGTAGGATCTTTCAATAGGTAGATATTTTTGTTTGAATGAAAAATTTCCCCTTCGTCTTTGATGATTAATTGCTCGATGAATAATGATCGCATCGCAAATCGAAAGGCAGGGGGATAGATAACAGTAAATCTTGACGTTTCATGCAATTTAAAGCCATTTGGCATTAATTTTTTTTAATCCCGATTTCATGTACTCTCCCTTTGGGTGAGTTTTCGGTTTTCAAAGAACTCTTATATTGACGTCTGCGACGCTAGAAATGAAATCCAAAACAGCTAGAATTTTGCATAGAGTATTTCATGGAGCAAATCAACGTTTCGCAGGAAATCCCGTACGGAAAACTGAAATGGCCATTTCATTTCATTTTGTTTTATCCCATCTGTGTATTTTATTAGGCTCAATTAGCAATTCAGCTGTAACAGAGCCGAACTTATCCGTGTACATTTTTAATTTTGTTGTGTGTAACACAGTAGCCATGTAGGCCTAAGAGTATTCCTATCTTATCGATACATATGTTGTATTGTAAATTACACAAGTCACCAAGTCACCTTTTTGACGTGGGACTACGTCTAACCGGAATATATGGAGGGTAAAATGAAAACCTAAACACAAAACTGGGTGGGTTATATCTATGATACAACCGCAAGGTTGACGTGGGACTACCTTAGCATAGCAATCATTCGTTTGTATTGATTAAATTTTTGATTGAATGAAACAATTCCAGAATTCAATAGGCATATGAAGGCATATCCTTCAATGCAATCTTGAATAACCGAGCCAAAGCGTGGTGTTCGTACCCGCTTTTGTAATCCGTGTTAGGAAAACACTTTTCGGAGTGCAAAAAAAAACATGCGAGTGCAGAAGTACCCCCGGAAGACCGTTTTAAGGAAACATACTCTATTTTGCACAAAGGCAAGCGAGTATAAAAGTACTCGCAGTTTGCATTAATTTGCTGAGCCGATTTCCCCAGATATCTTGGTTTTGAAGTTTGTGTTAGGCAAACGCATTTCAGTCAGAACAAAAATGCACCCAACTTGCACGAATTTCTTCAGACACCTTGGTTCTGAAGTCTGTGTTGGGGAAACACATTTCGGTCGGAAAAAAATACCCCCGACTTTCATGTATTTGCAATGCCGATTTCCTCACGCTCCATGGATTTGAAGTCTGTGTTAGGGAAACACATTTCAGTCGGAACAAAAATACCCCCGACTTTCATGTATTTGCAATGCCGATTTCCCCAAAGCTGCTTGGTTTTGATGGCTGTGTTAGAGAAACCGTAGATCGGGCCAATCAAAATGAGGTAGTTAGGGCGTTTAGATAACGCCTAATATTTTACAGTTATTCAATTGTTCATCTAATGAAAAATAACATTTTGAACATTTTGTTAATTGCGATAGAAGCGTAGAAATATTCCCTATCAATTAATACAAACATCTTGTCGATCCAGTAAGAAATGTTTGAGTTATAAACATTCGGAATCTTTCATTTTTTCCTGCTTGTTCTGTGTTTAGGTTTTCATTTTACCCCCCATATGCTCTGGTTAGACGTAGTCCCACGTCAAAACATGCAGGAAAAAATGAAAGATTTCGAATGCTTATAACTCGAACATCTCCTACTGGATCGGAAAGATGTTTGCATCAATTGATAGGGAATATTTCTACGCATCTATCGCTACTAACAAAATGTTCAAAATGTTATTTTTCATTAGATGAACAATTGAATAACTGTAAAATATTGGGCGTTATCTAAACGCCCTAACTGCATCATTTTGATTGGCCCGATTTACGGTTTCCCTAACACAGCCATCAAAACCAAGCAGTCTTGGGGAAATCAGCATTGCTAATACATGAAAGTAGGGGAACTTTTGTTCTCACCGAAAAATGTTCCCTAACACAGACTTCAAAACCAAGCAGCGATGGAGAAATCGGCATTGTAAACACATGAAAGTAGGGGGGGGGGGGCTTTTGTTCCTACCGAAATGTGTTCCTTAACAGAGATTTCTTTACCAAGGTACCTGGAGGAAATCGGCATTTCAAATTCATGCAAAGCGGGGGTATTTTTGTTTCGACTGAAATGTGTTTCCCTAACACAGACTTCAAATCCATGGAGCGTGGGGGAAATCGGCATACAAGTCGGGGGTGTTTTTGTTCCGATTGAAATGTGTTTACCTAACACATACTTCGAAACCAAGGTTTCTGGAAAAATCGGCTCTGCAAATAAAAGCAAACTGCGAGTACTTTTGCCCTCGCTTGCCTTTGTGCAGACTGGAATATGCTTATCCTAACACGATCTTCTAAACTTTGAACCTGGAAAAATCGTGCAGACACTAGAAGCGAATGAACTTTCCAGTTTCAAGCAAACTCGCGGTTCGAGAAGTACGTACACTTGAGAGATGTGAAATTCAGAGGGAAATGTAAAATAAAATAATCGTTTGATAATTCTTCCGTACATATATTTTGTCCTAGGCATCATACCAAACGTAAAAGGTCTGTCATTAAATTTACTTGGAACGAAGAACATAATCTATCACAATGCATGAATTGACCTTACATGGCATTTGCACATGGCACTGTTTCATTCAATCAAGAATTTAAGTCCCACGTCAACCTTGCCGTTATATCATAGATATAACCCACCCATTTTTTGGCGAAAGAATATTCCTATTGTTCGAATGCTCACAGTTGGACCATACCCAGCGGGACTGTTGATATTGGCTTCCTTTGTTGTGTTATTAATAACGGGTGTTAAATAAAAAATGAGAATTTTTTCAATCACATATAAATTTTTTTTTCATCGATTTCAGTATTTTTTATTAACAACATAATGTATTTTCTTCAAAAAAATGTTTGAATGTCGTGAATGTTTGAGTAAGGGCCGTGGTTTGCTGTTCGACGCAACTTTGTCGCGATGCTCTCACAAGAACGTTGTACGGCACATACGTCCATTTTCCGGATACAATTCCCGATTCTTGTAGTCAGTTGCTTAGTGTCCTTGGCCCTCCAATTGTTTTTATACATTAGGGCACTGAGTGAGACAAAGAAATCCTCTATTGGGCGGCACTGGGGCAAGTTTGTTGGGTTACGATCTTTCGGCACGAACGGTATCTTTTTCTCCTCAAGATAAGCCAGCGTCTTCTTGGCGTAATGGGAAGACACCTTGTCCGGCCAGAAGACGTACTTCCCATCCGCGTGATGCTTGTTCAGGAACGACATCAGGATTTTATCGAGGCACTCTTCTCGATAGATTTGTTGGTTGATTGCCAGACCGCTCGGCTTAAACCAAGGCTTTGAAATGCATCGGTCGGAAATGGCGATGTACAACATAACCTTTTTTTCAAACTTGTGCTTGAAATTGTATTTCACTTCAGGCGGTGTGGATGACTTGTCGCTGGAGTAGTAATTATCATTTCCTGGAATATGCGTTTTGGACAGCCGTAAATAGCTTTCGTCGTCCAGAACGAAAGACGTCCCGTGGTATTTTTTGGTCATCCACCGACACTGTGATTTAACCGTCTCAATCTGCTTCTCCGTGTACTCCGGCGACCTCGTCTTCTTCCTGCAGACGATTCCTTCCATCTTGAGGGTCCGATGGATCAATACGTGGGAGCAGTCATATTTCCGACCGGCGTCACGCAGGCTGGTTGCGTCCTTGTTATCAAACAGCTTCTTTAAGGATGTCATTATCGTCACCGAACGACCACTTCCGACCTTCCGCTCTACGTCAGGGAACCCAGGATACGATATCCCGTACTGACAGGTACATTTTCTGCCTTAAAATGTGCCACCGTGAACTTTTTTCCTTGCAGGAAATGCGTTTCGTAGAACCGTACAATGCGTTCGCGGAGCACGTGCTGTTTCGACGCCATCTTTGCTTTGACTAAATTCAAACTAGCAAAACCAAACACGCCTACTGTTTCTAGGGAGCCCAAAGAGCAATTTTCTTGGAGAAAGAAAATTTTACGCTCTTTATTTGAGTTACTGAAAGGTTTTGAAAAAATTCTCATTTTTTTATTTAACACCCGTTTGTTCCAATTACCGATGCAGCAGACGTTATGTGAAGTGAGAGGATGGGGTCACCACTCCATTACGATTGTTGCGTGGTCGTAGCAGCTAGAATAACACACAAAGATTGTCTTTTGAGGGCCCTGAGTTATTAGCTCATGATCGTTCGCTTAGTAGCGGACACGCAATCAATAAAGCTACGAAGATCCCCTGCAATTTGTAGACATTTGGCATTAAAATATGGCAACTTCTCTTCCAGAAACTGCCACATGCAAGTTTTACCATGTTTCGAGTAATAGATATCATCTTAGCTTTGAGCGACCTAAATATGGTGTGAGGTCTTCTATTGGTATCCCGCCCGCAAGTTTTCCCTAGTTGTTGGGTTTTGTCGATTTTTGTCTGGCTCCTCCTCACTGGAATCATCGATTTCAACCAGGAAAACTTATTTTCCCCGAATTTTGGATTTGACACAATTCTCTTATGGGCTAAGCCCCTAAACTTCAGCGAATCCCGACTAGGGCAACCACTAACTCTTCGTGATACGACGACTCCAGAATGGTCCGTCCGATGCGAAGCAAGTGATCTGCTTTTCGGTTTGGGATTTTGCTTTCTTTTTTAATATTTATCTTGAACTTCTTCTTGTTAGGAGTTCTGGCGATGTCGGATCATGAAGAAGTCAACTTAAACTAGTGTTTGATTAAACCTTTATTAAACGCTAATGCGTATCGTTGCGTACTAACTAACTTTTATGCGGTCCCTATCTACCGCACAAAAAAAAATTTATTCAAAATGTGTACCGAACACGGTTTAAATTTTTTTGCACGAATTTTTTTATGCGACTTTTCTGTGCGGGGGATAGGGACCGCACCAAAAAAAAATGCAAAAAGGTTTGCCTGTACACGAATTCTTACTAGAGCCGAAATCTATAAGGGAGAGAAAAGATCTCCCTTTCCTACTCAGATAACCGAAACCGCATCGGTTATCTGCCTACTTATTTGCCAGCTCTATTCCTATCATTTTTCTACGCCACCCGCGTAGGATCCCAAATGAACATTTTTGTTTGTCCCTATTCGTTTTTTAAACACAACGCGCTATCTCGACCATGACCATGCTCACGCTGCACTATGGTTTATTGCCGTGATTGCCTGATTCTATCTTTGTGCATCATAAATTATGCGCCGCTTATCGCTTTTAGCGTCCCATTTCATTTCCCAGACCCAGTTCTCGCTTGGGTCTTGTTCGTGTTGAGTCATCAAACTCTAGCGCGCTTATCTTCTCTTGGTCATACGAACCAAAATTGAAAGAAAGGGAGAAAACACGTGGTTTCCTCCGCTGGCATTGATTTGCTTACATTGGTCCTTTTTTATTACCTTCATTTGCGCTCGTTGCTTTAAATGTATATATTTTATTATTTAATGTCCGGCCCTGTTGTTTAAGCAAAAAAAAAAAGTCATGTTGTCTGTCCAAAAAAGTCATGCAAACCCATGCTGTGGAAAGCAGCTTTCTCTTCTTGGGTGTTACCTACTTGTGGCTGGGCCTTCAGAGCACTTCAAGCACTTTCGATCTTTTAAGACTGTATGCTTCCGGATTTTCAACTCATGGCAACGTAATTGTTCAACTTACGGTGAGCACGGAAGTTTCGTTGACGTAGAACATCTTCCTTGAAGTAAAGATGCCTCCTCTTAGCTTCAGTCGCAACATTGTTAATGTCTTGTCTAGGTTCCCCACCTGGTCCGACAATATTTCCTCACAAACCGAGATAACGCATGTCGTGAAATATCCCGGTACTTGACGGCCCGCTTCATGAGTGTTCCATCTCACTCAATGGTGCATTCCGTCGCTTTATTTTCATGATCACACAATCTCGCAGACCGCTCTTCTTCTGTCTCTTTCTGATTGTTTAACGACTCAGTTCAATTTCGTAATGCTTAAAGATACAATATTCCTGGAGCGGCCGATAAGATTGCCCATCTCTTCTGGTAACTTTCTTTTGCTTTCAGATGCATTATTATATTTCTGACCCCGGGGTTAAATGAAGCTCCTCGACCCATCTTGGTTACCTACCTAATAAAAAAGAATGCTTTTATATGCTAGAACAAAACTAAACAGCTCATATCCAAAGTTTAGATGTAATTCAAAATAGTTCCCAAACTGTATGTACTAATTAGATAGGTTCTAATTAGTGCAAACAGTTAGGGTCTTTCTGCCGTACAAATGAGGCATAAATATCAGCATAGCTCGAAAACTTATCAAGCAAATGGAGCGAAATTTGGCATGTGAAGATTTTATGGGGCACACTGGGGTTTCTATGGTGAAGAACTTCTCCCCCTCTCTAAGGGCAAGTGCAGTGTTTGGATATCGATCAAAATTAAATGATACACAATGTCTCATGCAAGTAACCTCTCACGAATATATAACCAAACATGAGTTGACCATTCAGATACTTGTATGATAACAGTAATCACTTGTGTTACACTAAATGATTATACAGGGTTTTCCAACTTTAAATTCCGAAAGTAAATTGAAATAAAACACACTTAGAATTCGAATTTCGATGAAACTTTTATTTCAAATTAAAGTTTGGCTTATGCCATTATGTGTGAAATACAACATCATTCAAATGTCCACCTAGGGCTTCCTCGCACACCTTGATCCGGAACAGGTAATTTTCGATGACTTTTCGGCACATATGGGGCGGTATCTCGGTCATAACTTCACGAATGTTGTCTTTCAAATGTTCAAGAGTTTGCGGAGAGTTGGCATAGACACGGTCTTTCGCATAACCCCACAAAAAAAAGTCACGCGGGTTCAAATCGCATGATCTGGACGGCCAATTGGCATCACCAAAACGCGAAATTATGCGTCCCTCAAATTTAGTTCGCAATATGGCCATGTTCGGTCGTGTTGTGTGACACGTGGCGCCGTCCTGCTGAAACCACATGTCATCCATATCCATATCTTCAATTTGTGGCAAAAAATCGGGTAACATGCGGCCATAGCGCTCACCATTCACAGTTACCGTCTCACCGTCCTCATTTTCAAAGAAATACGGCCCGATGACTCCACCAGACCATAATGCGCACCAAACAGTGACTTTTGGCGGATGCAATGGCCTCTCAACAATCACGTATGGATTTTCTGAGCCCCATATACGGAAATTTTGGTTGTTCACATAGCCACCGAGCTCGAAATGTGCCTCATCGCTGAAGAAAATTTGATGCGAAATTTCAGCATTTTGCTGCTGTTGTTCGTTCACTCAATCGACGTATGCCCGACGCATTCCATGGTCACCACGCTCTAATTTTTGTACCAGTTGGACTTTGTATGGATGTAGGTGCAAGTCCAAATGCAAGTCGCCACAATGATGTGTTTGACAAGCCCAATTGCTGAGCACGCCGTGGAATCGAAACATTCGGGTCATCCTCCACACTGGCAGCAACAGCAGCAATATTTTCGGCCGAACGCACATTACGATGATGCACAGGCTTCACAATATCCGCTACGGATCCAGTTTGTTCGAATCTACGCACTACATTAGTGATTGTGTGCTCTGTAGGCCGTCCATGACGACCAAAATCCGTCCGTAATGCTCGAAAAACATTTGCTGGTTTTTCATCATTTTTATAGTATAATTTAACAAAATAAACTCGTTGTGCGATGCTAAAACGATCCATATTGTAAAATGGCAGACATTCAACTAACGATATGACGCTTTGATTGACAGCTATGTCAAACGGTTGTCAGCGCAGGGCTGTATACTTTCGGAAGCCCGAAATGGAAAACCCGGTACAAAGCGAGGGAACAAAGCCTGTTGATTGCATATCCGAGCTGTACCTAACATCTCACACCATTTTCGAAGCCTGCATACAAGTTTGAACCGCATATATCGTCCCGTTCTACTATAGCGAGAACCATTTCACAGACAAGTGCTAAGTAATAAATGATACAAGAAAAATACGTCATCATTCGGTCACTAATTGCGGAGAGCAGCGAATGGGAAAAGAGCTAAAACGAGAGAGTTTTTGTTTCTCACTGTAGCGGTGTTGCTTGTGAAACTATGCGGTTTATATGAATACATATATTTCAAAGGGATAGCAGCGTTAAAAATGAAAAATATAATCTGACTACCCTTCCCTGAACCTCTATATAGTTAAAAAATCATATAGTTTGCACACTCTGAGACTTAAGAATCAGGATCTGCTACATTAGTTGAATATGAATCATTCGCTTTGCGTAGTCCGTATGATCCTGCTGTTTCATGATGCATGGAGAGGTTCGACATGTAATGAGTTAGAGGCAAAGAAAAATATAAACATTCTGCACCGATACCTTTCATGACGGTTTTGCTTGCGTGCTGCTGTACCATGAAGTGCGAACCGAAGCAGAGTTGTCTCGTTCTCTTTTGTGTCGTGATATGTAGCACGTAAAAGCAAAAGAATGCCATTGGGAGAAATGATTTCTGTAAAATCATATTTTGCACGAACGAAAGCGATTTATTCATTAAAAGGATCAATCGGAAACACTGGGGAACTGCCATACAAATGAAGCATAAATTTCTGCATTACTCAAGAACTAATCAAGCAAATGGAACCAAATTTGGCATATGGAGGTTTGAGGGGCAATAAATGTTTCTATTGCGGTTTGACACTCTTCCCCTCTCTCTAAAGGAAGCAGGGGGCTGAAAAACTCGAGAACTAATCAAGCAAATGGAATCAAACTCGGCATATAGAGGTTTTAGGGATCGATAAACGTATCTATGGTGGTTCGACTCTCCTCCCCCCGTTCTAAGGGAGGGGGATGTCTATCATACAAATGAGGAAGGAGGGGGGAGGGGGGTTGTTGGATAACTCGACAATGAATGAAGCAATGTAACCAAATTCGACATGTGGAGGATTTAGGGAGTAATAATTGTTTCTATGGTGGTTCGACACAACAACCCCTTCTCTAAGGAAAGGGGGGCTGCCATACAGATGAAACACAAACTTCCGCATAACTCGAGAACTAATCAAGCTCAATTTGGGATGTGAGGGTTTTTGGGTATGAGAAATGTTTCTATGATGGTATGACACCCCTCCCTCCTCTGGAATGGAGAGGGGGTCCCATAAAAATATTACACGTATTTCAACCAAAAATATTCCAACCAAACATGACAATTGAAAATTTACAGAAAACTCTGAAGGAAAAAGAAAAAAATTCGGAAAATTAAATTCCCATATGTTCTACAATTACATATTAACAAGCGTTGTGTCCATTTAATGTTTGCGCTAACGAAACCTATCTTTGTTCGAAATTGAAAATGGATTTTCTGGTGAAGAAACGCACCCCTCTATCTTCTTCTATCTAAACAAATAAAAATGGATTGCCGAATGTGTTGATAAGAGCAAAACTCGAGGAAGGAATTGTCCGATTTAGGGCTGTCTTTATTTTATCATGTTTTCTGTTTCAAACATTTATTACATGTAACGAAGAAACGTGTTATTTGCAAGTGGTTGAAAAATCTTGAACGAGAATTGTGTCTGAAAATAATCTGGTATTATAATGATGAGTTTAGGTAGAAGTACTAGGAATTCTATAGTAAATGGTAATTTCAACGGGGTCGTTTAGGAGATCAATCAATGAACAGTTCTGCGATTGGACCCATGAACTTGGGCTTAGTAAGAAAACGTGAAAGTTTGAAGGTATTGATAACAAAAAACAAATTTTGGGCGAGTCGAAGTTTGCCGGATCAGCTAGTATAATATGTATATTGAAGTTAGGTTAAGTAAGCACAGAGAAATATTAAGAAACATAAGAATAGCGACATCTCAAAGGTGCATAAAAAGCATTGTTGGGGCAGGTCGGGCTCACCTTATCACCTCGTCCAATGGTGGAATATGAAACTGCTTGAAGCGAGCGATGTTGCCAGCGATGAACAGATCAAAACTGGGAGTACACAGCAGCGGGATTTAACTCGACACAACACAATCAATCGGTGATATGACGGTGATCAAACCACTTCGAAATAATTGGCGGGAAACTTATAACTTGTAACAAAACTTTATTTAATTCCGGACAGAGCGTAGAATTCGCTTCTGTCTCGTTCGGTGGTTGACGGTATAACTGAACGGTGATAAGAATGATGATCGAGCGATAAGCGAGTGTTAAACGAATGACTGAAAAATTCTTCACTAGTCTTCCGAAGTCTACACTAAGGTATTTGATTTTTGCTATAAAGCGACACTGAGTACAAACATCGCCGCCACCTTTGAAATTCAAGGATTTCAAATAAATTTAAAAGATTTACTAAGTTGATACAATATTTCAAATAGTTAAAGAAAAAGAAAAATTTGTTTCACAAAACAATTTCCGAATGTTAATCTTCTTGGTCTGTTGGCAATATGCAGATCTTTGTGACTGGGCGCTTGATGGTTCCTCTCGGCGTGCGTAGCGTCACCACGCGAACAAGTCCATCTGCGCCTGGATGGACAGCCTCAATCCGGTCGAGTGGCCAACGAACTGGATGCTGGAATTCATCGATGACCACCACTAGCCTGCCAGGCGTAATTGCGGCGTTTGGTTGGCAGCTTCTGGTGTCCTTTTGGAGTTCCTGGAGGTACTCGGTTCTCCAATGGTGCCAGAACTGCTGATATAACTGCTGCAGCTGGTGATAGTGGTCAAGCCGCGACCATGGGAAGTCGCAAACGTTGGGACTGGGCAGGGAATGCATTGTCGATCCGATAATGAAATGTGCTGGCGTCAGAACGGAGAAGTCGTTCGGGTCTTCGGTCATCGGAACAAGTGGCCGCGAGTTCATCGCAGCTTCGATTTCTACTAAAACTGTAGACAGGTCCTCAAACGACAGCAAGGTGTTCCCGAGGTGACGGTACAGGTGGGTTTTGGCAACCTTGACTGCCGCTTCCCAAAGCCCACCGAAATGAGGCGCCTTCGGTGGGTTCAAGTGCCAAACAATTTCTTCTTCGGCACATACTTTCTGGATTTTTTCCATCTCCTGCTGGCTGTGGAGCATTTGGTAGATTTGGTGCAGCTCATTTTTGGCCCCAATGAAGTTCTTCCCATTGTCGGAATGCAGGTGTGCTGGTCGACCTCGGCGAGATACAAAACGGCGGAATGCCTTGAGGAAGGCTACTGTTGAGAGGTCACCGGCAAGCTCTAGATGCACTGCCTTCGTCGTGAAGCAGACAAATAGACAGATGTATGCCTTCGTCGGTTGAGCTCGTTTGTGGATCGGCTTTAAATAAACTGGACCGGCGTAATCCACACCGGTAACAGCAAACGGCTTGCTGGCAGTGATCCGCTGGGCAGGCAGCTGACCAATTTGTTGCTGGACTGGAACGGGATTGGCTCGAGCGCATTGGTAGCAGTTTCTGATGACGCTGCGTACTAGTCTTCGTCCTTGTAATGGCCAATACTCCTCACGCATGTTCGATAGGGTGACGTGACCGCCACCATGAACCAGTTTGTAATGGAAGGATTTGGCTATCAGCTTGGCGAGGGGATGAAAGCTAGGGAGCAAGGCTGGATGTTTGAATAAATATGGCTGTTCAGAAAGTTTCAACCGCCCCCCAACCCTCAAGGTACCCTCTGTATCGACGAATGGATTCAGCAGCCTTATCGGAGAGCTCTTCTTCAAAGGTCGTCCTTGACGAAGGTCACGAATTTCGTCTTGAAAGCAGTCGGCTTGAGCCAGTCTAACAAGCTGTGCTTTAGTTTGGGAGATTTGCTCAACGGAAAGCGACATTCTTGGCTCGAAACCTGTTAAGTGTACGGGTTGCGTTCGAAGCTTGTCGCGCAGATTATGGATAAAACATCGGCAGTAGGCAATTATTCTTACCAGACGTGAAAAGTTGCGGTATAATGTAAAAATTGGATTGTAAAATGGTGCAGTAGTGGCTACAACAGTCATCATTCGCTTGCATTCATGTTCTGCTTCGGGTGAGATCGTAATTTTCGGTGTCGGCCAAGCCGCTTCAGGCCAGGTTAACCATTCAGGACCGTTCTTCCAAAGCGAGCTGGTCAGGAGGTCCTTCACATGCATCCCTCTGGATACAAGATCCGCCGGGTTCTGGATTCCAGATACATGCCGCCAATGCGATCCGTGCGTGGAGGTTTGTATCTCCGAGACTCGGTTGGCCACGAATGTCTTAAGCAAATTTGGAGGAGTTCTAAGCCACTGTAGCACCACGGTGGAGTCCGACCAGTAGAAGGATTCGACGGTTCCCATTTGCAGTGCTTCTATGATGCGAGAATGCAGCTGTGTGGCGATCAAAGCTGCACAAAGCTGCAATCGCGGTAGGGTTAGTCGCTTTAAGGGTGCTACTCGAGATTTGGCTGCTAACAGTTGGATGCGCACATTGTCTTCGGAGTCCACAGTACGGGCGTAAGTGCAGGCACCGTAGGCAGCCTCGGAGGAGTCCGCAAAACTGTGCAACTGAATGGTGGAATTCGGAGCAAACGCGAATCGGTCAATACGAAACTCGGACAAACTTGGTAATTCGTCGTAGAACTCTTCCCACTTCTTTTTTATGGGTTCCTGAACCTCGTCATCCCAGGAGTATGATGCTAGCCACAGTTCCTGAATCATCATTTTCCCTCTCACAACAACGGGCGCTATTAGTCCTAGCGGATCAAACAGCTGTGACACAGCGGAAAGGATTACCCGTTTTGTCACGTACGTCGTGACGCAGTGCATTTGTAGATCGAAGCGAAACTGATCCGATGCAGGCTCCCACAAAATTCCGAGGGTCTTCACGGTCTCATCTGGGTCAAACTTGTGGGTTGATTGGGTACCAATTTCGTCGGAGGACAAACCTTGGAGAACTTCTAACTTATTTGACGTCCACTTTCGCAGCGGGAAACCACCTCTTGCCAGCAGTTTGGTCAACTCGTTGCGCAACTCGATAGCTTCAGGAATCGAGTCTGCTCCACCTATATAGTCATCAACGTAAAACGACTTTCTCAATGCAGCGGCTCCCAGAGGATAAACGTCACCATCATCTTCAGCAAGCTGCTGTAGCGTTCTAGTGGCGAGAAAAGATGAAGGAACTAGTCCATAGGTGACGGTCTGGAGCTCATAAGTGAGCAATGGATCAGAAGGACTAAATCTCCATAATATTCGTTGGAGAGGAGCATCGGAAGAATGTACCTGTACCTGGCGGTACATTTTCTCAATATCCGCAATCATGGCTATCGGGTATTTTCGGAAGCGGATAATTAAGGTCAAGAGGTCGTCTTGTACAACGGGTCCAATACATAGGGATTGGTTGAGCGAATAACCGGATGACGTTTTGCTGGAGCCATCGAAAACCACTCTGGTTTTTGTTGTTGTGCTGGCCTCTTTCAGCACAGGGTGATGTGGCAAGTAGTGCACGTGTGAATCAGGAGTATAGTCAGAGTGTACAATACGCATATGTCCTAAAGCTACGTAATCAGCCATAAACTTATCGTAGCTCTCTTTCAGATCAGTATCGTTCGAAAGTCTTCGCTCGAGCAGGTTAAATCGGTGTAATGTGATGGACTTCGATTCACCAACCATCTCAGCGAAGTTGGGCTGTTTCGGTAGTCGAACAACATATCTCCCATCATCGTTTCGGGATGTGGTTGACCTATAAAGCTCTTCGCAAGCCTTTTCCTCGGGTGACATATCACGTCTGACAGGGAGTTCTTCTATCTTCCAAAATCTTTCCATGCATTCTTCCAGCGGGGCTAACGACTGGGCGACGGTCGTGCAGCTAACGGCATCACTGGCAGATGGAACTAGATGACAATTTCCAGCAAATATCCAGCCAAACACGCTGTCAACCATTATGGGAAGATTACCTGAGAGTTGAATTTTAGACGCTGTGGGGAAACAATCGAAGAAAAATTGAGTTCCTATGACGAGATCGATCTCGCTCGACCGATTGAATCCAGGATCAGCTAGGAACACGTCGCCGGGTAGATTCCATCTTTCAACAAGTACATCTTCAGCTGGCAGTTTTGACATCATTCGCTTGAGAACTAAAAAGCTAACATCTTTAGCGAATTCATTTTTGCGGGAGAGGATTTTAGTCGTCACAGACTCCGTAGCATGTTCAGGCTTCTCACCAATTCCATGAACGAGAACATTCACCTTCTGTCGACGCAAACGGAGCAGTTGAGCCAAACGATCGGACATTAGGTTCGGCTGAGAGGCACTGTCCAGCAGAGCACGGGCGAAGTGCTCCTTCCCGTAAACATCTACGATGCGCAGCACCACTGTTAGCATGAACACGGTTGGGTGGGGATTGTAAATCGTGCTGCTGCATTTCACTGTCTGTAACTTCGATGCGTTAGAAACTTCTTGAAATGAAATTCTGGATTGAACGTTGGATGATTGTTGTGGTGGACCACCCGAATAAATCGCGCTGTTGGATGGCGATTCAGTACCAAATCTGTTGGAATTCTCAATGTACCCAGGGTGCAACATGGAATGGTGCTTTTTCTTGCACACCCGACAACTGTAGGAAGAGGAGCAATCACGGGCGAAGTGATCATGGCGAAAGCAGTTTAGGCAGAGTCGTTTTGAGTTCACTGTACGTAAACGCTCAGCTAGCGTCATCTTCTCGAATTTCGAACATCTTACTAGGGGATGATGCTGATCACATGCATGGCATTTGGGGGCTGAACTTTCCGTGACGGCGTGAGTAGACATTTTAAACGGTAACGAGGGTCTTCGATGATGAGTACTGTTGACACCTGCAGCGGGCGTGGTTTGGTGAGCTATATTATTATGGTTGACCGAAACACTCTCAAGAACACGGATGCGTTTTTCCAAAAATTCTACCAAGCATTTGTACGTTTGGTTTCCGACAGTCTCTGCATGATCCTCCCATGCTCGGATTGTGTCATCATGCAATCGTATGCACAATAGATGCTCCAGCAGGGTACTCCAATGTGCAGTTGGCTCACCCAATTGATCTAGGATTTTCACGTGCCTCTGAAAATCGTCTACCGCGGAATGCAACGCGGCAGCGGTCTCCTTTTTCATCCTGGGAATTTCCAACAGGTCTTGTAAATGTCGCTTTTTCAATAGATACTTGTTGGAATAACGAGCGACCAATGTTTGCCAAGCCAGTGGATAGTTGGCCGCACTGATGGCAATCGTTTCGATGATTTGCGCTGCTTCATCCTTCACCGCTGCACGGAGGTAATGGAACTTCTGGATCGGTGGAAGTTCTACGTTCTCGTGGATCAATGCGAGAAACGTATCGTGGAAGGTAAGCCACTGCTTGTAATCTGGCTTACGAGGGGGGTTTTCAAGGGGGCGGTTTTCGTGAGGAATAACAGGAGTTGGTAGTTTAGCCTTAAGCATCGCCTTTACTCTGAACAGCCTAGGCTCCATAGAAGCGCGGTATTGGAGATTTAACATTTTACCTTCGTTGGTATCCTCCAAATCCTCTAGGGCAGTCTGCACTTCCTCCAATGATGCCCACAGTATATCCAGATTCTCTAGCCGGATCTGCACCTCGAGCCCATCCCGTTCAGTGACGTATTGTTCGATGAATTGCTCCGCACGTGACAGCGACGCCAGCAGGGTCATTCTCCGCGTCACCATTTGTTCCTTCGATCGAGCGTCGGCCATTGTAGATCAATAGAACGCCGACCACACAGGAAGGAAGAAAGCCTGCTGAAATACAAGACCAGGTAGCCCCGCACTGACACAAATAATTTACTTGGACAGGTACTAACCTTGACCAAGGCTTGAAATGCCTTGTATGAATTACAAAACGGGAACCCGGAACGCAGATGAGCAACTTGCCTCGTGGGATGGTGAATTATTTTTCTTCTGCCCGGGTGACTTCTATTCACTTCTGGTAAACGACGGAAAGTTGGCGGGAATTGGAAATAATCAGCTACTCGTTGATCAACGACTGGTAGCAATCGTGGAAAACTCTTCCTACGCCGGTTGAGTTTCAGCATAGAGCAACGGCCGCCACCTTTACGGTACCATGCGGCTGGAATCGGATCGGACCTACGTTGTGTGGAGTGGTTTCTGGTTCACGTAATCACTTGATGCTTGTTACTCAGCACCGATGAGATGGGGAAATAACATGCAAAATATCGGAAAGCAAATCTAAAAGCACCTGTGTGGCTTCTTGCGCAGATTGGAGAGGTACTTTACCTGATGCTCGAGTAATTAGGACTTGAATAATTAAAATTCGGTAACACCAGAAAATGTCAGCATGCATTTAACAATGCCGGGTTGAACAATTGGTCAATTGTTCAATCGTTGGTTTGTTCACAATGATGGTGTGGTCTCAATAGATTGTCTTTCGATTGTGTCGCATCACAATGGCGACAGCGTCGGCCAATTGTAACGTGGAAAACAATAGTCGCTATTGAACCGTTGTTCACTTGGATGATGGCGAAAAAAGCGGCAATACCCAATCCTGGTCACGGCACCAGAAATATGTTGGGGCAGGTCGGGCTCACCTTATCACCTCGTCCAATGGTGGAATATGAAACTGCTTGAAGCGAGCGATGTTGCCAGCGATGAACAGATCAAAACTGGGAGTACACAGCAGCGGGATTTAACTCGACACAACACAATCAATCGGTGATATGACGGTGATCAAACCACTTCGAAATAATTGGCGGGAAACTTATAACTTGTAACAAAACTTTATTTAATTCCGGACAGAGCGTAGAATTCGCTTCTGTCTCGTTCGGTGGTTGACGGTATAACTGAACGGTGATAAGAATGATGATCGAGCGATAAGCGAGTGTTAAACGAATGACTGAAAAATTCTTCACTAGTCTTCCGAAGTCTACACTAAGGTATTTGATTTTTGCTATAAAGCGACACTGAGTACAAACAAGCATCAAACTTAAATTCGATTCAAACAATTCATATTGTAATTGAAATTTATTCAGGTAACGTTATGAATTATCCCCTAAAATTTGGTCCTATGGGGCATAACCTCATAGAATGGATCAACAGTACCAATATGACATTTTCCAAGCAACCAATTTATTGTATTTTACTGTCCAATTCATCTCCCCCAATGTAAATCCTAGAGGACATTCGCTCTCTCAACTTGAGCTATGTTTGTATTTTGAGTGGCAAGTTCGAATAGTGGTGTGCACTGGTCTGGGGATCGAATGTGTGACGCTAACCACTCGGTCACGAAAAGAAACTCATTATAATCGAGTTCCCATTAATCAAACTTAAAATTGCATTGCAACCCAACGGTAACATAATACCGTTCCGAATCATATTTCGGACGCTTAAGGCATATGATGCAGAAAAAAAATCTCAACTTTATGCACAGGTACTATTTGGTTGATATTCTAAATAAATTGGTTCAATATGCTTTTAAGCTTTCTACTTTGGTACCTATTTGATTGAAAACATAAAAAAATCATCGAATAAAATGCTTTTCAAATCAAGCGAATAAGAATCAAACTTCGGACACCATTTATAAAAAAATCAAATTTCTGACAGATTGAATTCAAATTTCGGACACTTTATTTTGTAATTTTTTTAACGAAAATGACATTACACTTGATTATATTTTATAGTCAACTGCGAAACACTTACCAAGCAATTACAGTAACCTGATAACGATGATGAGAACTGATGAAACACGAGAGAAATTTAAATATTGATGAAGGGGTAAATTCTGCGTGCTCACGCTAAGCAAACGTCAAACACGGACAATAATGAGTGTATTTTGGATTTTTGATGGTTTTTTTCTACTATGTAATAATTCAAATGTAATTCTCAAATGAAGTGATAGTGAAACCAAGGGATTACTCTGAAGAAGCAATTGTGATATTAATTTTATAGTTATATCATCAGTGCACTATGCATTTGAAGATATTAGAACAAAGTGTCCGAAATATGATTCAGAACGGTATTTCACGGAACTGTAATGAAATTTGCATCAATTTAGTTTACAGCTCTGCAACTATTATTTTCTATACACGGATTGATGCAACTATACAAAATAGACTAACTTGATTATGCTGTAATCGATATCTGTTACTTTCCAGAGCTTCATTCGGCAAACAAAAATGTTTCATGACATCGATCGTAACAGTTCCATGAAGCCATTCAGAACAAAATGCCAAAACTCACATCAATCCTGGCGTGCGCTAGGCTCGTGGAAAACATAATCCCCACCCCTGGAATACAAGGCAAACATGCACCAAGCGCAACATTGCATGTTGTCATGAAATTCATTTCAAATTTTATAAGCATTAAAGCGCTCACGGAGACGAATGAAAGTTCCAATTCAAACTGAGCGGAACAATGTTCGAAATGGTGACTCCTTTCGGACGAAAGGATGGGAAGCTGTGGGACACCAATTGGAAGTGGTTATTTTGCCTTCGTGGCGAAAATTGGTATGCTTTTCGTTCGAGCGCTGCAGTGGTCGGCTTAATTAAGCGACTGATAAAAAAAATGGGAAATTGTCAATCGCTGGAAGGGAGACATTTGCGTGGGGTGTCACGAGCCGCATAAAATGTGCTTAACTGGCTGCGTTTTCGTTGACACACAACACGAGAGGGGAGGGGTTGGATCGAACCCCAGGATAGCGCCAATGACTTTTTTTTTCTCGCACAGTATGCATGCAGACAAATAATTTAATGACCACTATGAATATGCTACTTTTTCGTGCGAATCAGTGATAATAAATAATAGATTGGGAAACAGCGTCCAAACGAACGACACGGTGCCAAAGGATTTTAAATAACACCCGAGAGATGTTGTCGTGTTTTCGGGCCACTTTATTCCGTTCCCACAGCGCAGTATTTTAACTCGGTAAAAGTTTCCGACGATTCCGACAGCGACGGATTCAAATTATGATTAGCAAACGAACGAAGCCATTATCACCGCTTGATGATGGGCGTATTGTTTTTATGGGCATTTAATCTCTGCGATCGCTATTTAACTTTCTCCATTTGGGCTATTGTTGGAGCAAATTAAAACAAATCTCCTCTGGTCCGAAGCAACCCATCCGTTCTCTTAATTTCCCCGGCAAATAAATTGTTTCGTTTATTTCACTGTGCAATTCGACCGCTTACGGTATTCCCCTTGGAGCGGCGAAAGATGCGAAACAATGAAACGGAACAAAATAGCTACACGGAAAACTATTTTCACTATTTTGTGGAGAAGGATATTGTACTTCGAGTGGATCTTCGAGCGCCGCATCGTCGGCTTTCGGCCGGCCCAATAATGAACTGCGAACAATGAGGTGCAAATGCGAAATTGTTTCCTTGCGGTTGGAATACCAATTAAAAGCCCCATCTCGTCGTGAGGTGTGCGGGGGTGGTCCAGAAGCATCCAGAACGGTGGAACACAGCAGCTAAGTTGTATTCATCCATAAACCGGACGGTTCGGTGGCTGTGATGCAGGTCACACCTCACACGTTCCTCATCTTCCGGCCGATTCAATGGCAAATGTGTGACTATTACGAGCGCCGGAAAAGGGTTGCTGGAGCTGTAATCTTGATAATCGCAAATGTGTACTAGTACTTGCCGTGTGACTCGGGAAGCAAAATCCAGAGGTTAAAGGAGGCTCGGCTCACAATATACACTTTTCGACTGTTGTTGGCATTCATGACATTCATTTCGGAGGCGGTGCGTCTTTGCTAAGGTGTGTCGCAAAAGAAACATAGTTTAGTAGAAGGCATGATTACCCCTCATTTCAACAGATCAACCCACGATCTACGGCGTTCTTCATAAGTAATTCTGAAATACAGAAACCCTCACTCTTCTTTCAAGATTTTCCGGATTCCACCTACCTTCCGAGCCACCGCGACACAATCACGCGAGAATGGCTCCGGCGGCTGCTGAGAACTGTCGACTGGTGCAATGGGCAATAAAAAAGGATAATGGCATGATAAAATACGGGTTAGCGCATTGAAGGCATAAATAATAGCAACAATAATGGCGTAACATAACTTCGCCACAGAGAGGCAGACGCCATTCTGGTCCTCGTCTGAGAAGATAAATCACACACGCACACACACACACCCAGCCATCTGGATCTGGGTGAGAAATTCTTCCAAGAAGTACTATTTGTCACCCACTGGAATTGTAATCAACAACGGGGAAACGGCTTTGTGTCTAACTCCTGGATCGGGATGAGTTTCCGTCCGTGTGGAAGATTCGTGCTTGAATCGATTCCAGGATTTCATGATTTATGCGCACACATGCTACAACCAATTGGGAACCTTAATCACTGGTGAGCCGATGTTGATACCCATCTTCAATTAGGTACAAACGGGAGCCCGGATGACGCATCAAGAAAGACCACACTTTCGGTGGATTACGGTGCAGGTATCAACCTGTCGATGTTGGTTTGGTTTATACCTGCTGATCATGGTGATGACAGGCAAAAGGGTTCCTGACCGCGCGCTTTCCCATTCCGCTCTTCAGAGATAATGTTATTAGGTGCGCACGTTAGGAGGGGAAATAAAGTTCCGACGGAAATTTAATTTTAGCGCAGTCATGTGTGTAAAGTTATTTAGTTTGGGATAATTAGCTGCTTACGAAGCGTGCGATAGAGTTTACAGGAACTTCTAGTAATGTTATTAAATTTAATAATTTAATGCTATAATCAAATTAAAGCATCAGACTTTTTTCCATCAAACTTGAACTTTTATTAACTTTTATACCATAAGACATGAAATTTAAATGCTTACATAGATCAATAATTTTGACAGTTTTTTTATTTAGCTGGACCGCTCAGCAAACATTACATCGTATAAATAACGTATAAACAGCAGCATATACCTTATATTCTGGGCGGTACATATATGATGCACCTAAATAGCACAGTGGAGGCGATTTACATACAAAGCAAATGCTTGCGAATTAGTTTGGACATTAAGACCCCTGCTCAAGCAAAAAAAAGAAAGTGACAAAAATTTTAGAACAAATGATCCAATCCAGTGCTTTAATCCATTTATAAAAAAATGGGAGGGTTATATCTATGATATAACCGCGAGGTTGACGTGGGACTACCTTAGCTTAGCAATCATTTGTTTGTATTGATCAAATTTTTGATTGAATGAAACAATTTCCGAATTCAATATATCTGCTTTGTGAGTAAAGAGATTGAATAAATGCCATGTAAGTTCAATTCGTGCATTGTGATAGATTATGTTCTTCGTTACAAGTAAATTTAATGACAGTCCTGACATGACATTTCCCTCTGAAGTTTGCATCTCTCAAGCGTACATACTTCTCGAACCGCGAATGATTTGATGAACTTCAGGCACTCAGTTTCGATTTCAACATGTACGTCAAACGCATATTGTTTAATCAATAGGCGTTATCGCAGCAAATGCTTATCAACATTTTGACTAAACATCAAATGGTATGCGTAAAAATTCAGTGAGCAGAAGATATGAATGCATATCCTTCAATGCAATATTGATTAACCGAGCCAAAGCGTTGTGTTCGTACCTGCTTTTGTAATCCATGTTAGGAAAACACTTTTCGGAGTACAAAAAAAACATGCGAGTGCAGAAGTACCCCCGGCTTGCATGAATCAACAACTGCAACTTCTACTGTTTATAATATAGAGGCTTTAAACATGAATTTTCATTCGCCTCTAATGTCTGCACGATTTCCCTAGTTACTAAGTTTAGAAGACCGTATTAAGGAAACATATTCTAGTCTGCACAAAGGCAAGCGAGTACAAAAGTATTCGCAGTTTGCATTTATTTGCAAAGCCGCTCTCCCCAGATACCTTGGTTCAGAGGTCTGTGTTGGAGAAATATATTTCAGTCGGAACAAGAATACCCCCGACATGCATGTATCTGCAATGCCGATTTTCCCAGACACCTTGATTCTGAAGTCTGTGTTGGGGAAACACATTTCAGCCGGAACAAAAATGCTCTCGACCTGCATGTATTTGCAATGACAGTTTCCCCACGCTCCATGGATTTGAAGTCTGTGTTAGGGAAACACATTTCAGTCGGATCAAAAATGCCCCTGACCTACATGAATTTGCAATGCCAATTTCCCAAGACACCTTGGTTCTGAAGTCTGTGTTAGGGAAACACATTTCAGTCGAAACAGTCGGCTTTCATGTTCAAAAACAATTTTTGCGATTTCTGCAACATTGCTTGGTTTTGAAGTCTGTGTTAGGGAACACACACTTTCATGTATTTGCCATCCCGATTTACCCAAGGCTGATTGGTTCTGATAGCTTTGTTGGGGAAACCGTAAATCGGGCCAATCAAAACGAGGTAGTTAGGGCGTTTAGATAACGCCTAACATTTTACAGTTATTCAATTGTTTTTCTAATGAAAAAAAAAATTAATTGCGATAGAAGCGTAGAAATATTCTCTATCATTTGATGCAAACATCTTTCCGATCCAGTAAGAGATGTTTGAGTTATAAGTATTAAGTTATATTATTCTTTCATTTTTTCCTTCATGTTCTGTGTTTAAGTTTTCATTTTATCCCCCATATACTCCGGTTAGACGTAGTCCCACGTCAATAATTTATTTGCATTGTTCGAAGAAATGTACAACATATGTATTTAAAACAATAGTCATGCAATGAAAAATGCGTTTTAAGCATACTTAACAACTAAGATAACTCAACAAAATTTAGGACCGGTTTTAAAATTTATGGTGAAAAAAAAATAAAAACAAGAAAATTCATAACATGAAAAGCTTCTAGGGTTAGTACTTGGTCGTGTAACCTTTGTTACGCATCACTTCATGCACCCGGTTCGGCATGGATTCCACCAGCGTTGGGCACTTGATGATCGGGATGGCGTTCCAACAAGCTTGGACCCTATCTAACAGTTGCTGCCTATTCCTCGACTTCTCCGTGAGCACCGACCTTTTCACGATCGCGATCACGGTAGGTTCTCTATTGGGTTCGGATCCGGTGACTTCGTTGGTCACTCCATGATGTCGACTTTGTAGCCCTGGGACCACTATTTGACGCTCTCTGCGGTGTGATTCGGATCGTTCTCCTACATGAACTGCCATTTCAGGGGCATCTCCCACTCGGCGTGTGGCAGCATAAATTCCCTTGGGATTTGGGCGTAGAGGTACTGATCCATGATCTTATCCACCTAGTACAGGGGGCCAACCCCGTACCAGGAGAAGAACCCCAATACCCTAATGTTCTCTTCTCCATGCTTGAATGTCTTCGTGGTATACTGTGGCATGTAAGCGCAGCCTATTGGGCGATGGACTCAAGTTTTTCCGCCCGAGCCGATTAGGTTCATCTCATCCGACCACAGTATATTTCTCCATTGCTTTACCTTCTCCGGACCGATCCAATCGAAGTGGTCTCTCGCAAACTTCAACAGCGCCTTCAGATGCTTCGACGTCAGCATCGAGACCTTCCGGGGGCTTTTACCGCCTAGTCCCGGCTCCACAAGCCGCCGCTGAACTTTCCGGAAACTTACGGACAAGTTCAGTTCGTCCCGGATCTTTTTCGAGGCCTTGAAGGGATCATTCTTGGAGATTCGCTTTTTGGCAGAGTAATCCTTCGCGGTCGTTTTCCTCGGGCGTCCAGTCGTTTCGGATTCTTTGCGTTCGTGGAGAGCATCAAACACGGAGGTTTTGGATCGTCCCAAGTACTCTGCCATTTTGGCATTGGCTGCTGTCTGTCTTGGACATTTCGCGGAAGACCACCCTCTGTGTTTCCGTGTAATTATGTGCGCGAACCATTTTTCGTTGACTGCAATTAAAACTCGAGAATTAAAACTTTACATACCGTCGATGGGGGTGAAAATAGGTTATGGGGGTGAAATTGGGGCAAAAATGGAGCAAGTTACTATTAGTAATAAAGGGTGTGTCACATCAAATTGCATCACGGAAAAAAACGCTGTAGAAATTCGCCCAGTAATCGGATCGGTCCGATTGAAAATTTTAGACAGTAAAATAAAAACTATTAAACAACTTTTGGCATTTTCTTTTTATTCATACTTCGAGCCCAAGCCCGTATGCTCGCACCTTCCTCTTTACCCCGTCCATAAGGTTCTGTACAACGTCAGGTTGTAGTTTTTTTGAACAGAAATCCATTTTCTCTTGAAGTCCGCCTCCGATTTGACAACTTTTGGGTTCTTCCGGAGGGCCTGCTTCATAATCGCCCAATATTTCTCTATTGGGCGAAGCTCCGGCGCGTTGGGCGGGTTCATTTCCTTTGGCACGAAGGTGACCCCGTTGGCTTCGTACCACTCCAACACGTCATTTGAATAGTGGCACGAAGCGAGATCCGGCCAGAAGATGGTCGGGCCCTCGTGCTGCTTCAATAGTGGCAGTAAGCGCTTCTGTAGGTGCTCCTTAAGGTAAACCTGCCCGTTTACCGTGCCGGTCATCACGAAGGGGGCGCTCCGCTTTCCGCAAGAACAGATCGCTTGCCACACCATGTACTTTTTGGCAAACTTGGATAGTTTCTGCTTGCGAATCTCCTCCGGAACGCTGAATTTGTCCTCTGCGGAGAAGAACAACAGGCCCGGCAGCTGACGAAAGTCCGCTTTGACGTAGGACGCTTTGACTTCGTCGTCCATTACCAGGCAATGCGGCTTCGTCAGCATTTCGGTGTACAGCTTCCGGGCTCGCGTCTTCCCCACCATGTTTTGCCTTTCGTCGCGGTTAGGAGCCTTCTTAACCTTGTATGTACGCAGGCCCTCCCGCTGCTTGGTCCGCTGGACGATCGAACTTGACAAATTCAGCTTATTGGCGACATCCCGGACCGAACTTCTCGGATCGCGTCTAAACTGCTTAACTACGCGCTCGTGATCTATTTCACTGACGGAGCATCCATTTTTGCCGTTATTCACCTTCCGGTCGATTGTTAGGTTCTCGAAGTATCGTTTTAGTACTCTGCTGACCGTGGATTGGACGATTCCCAGCATCTTACCGATGTCCCGATGTAACAACTCCGGATTCTCGAAATGAGTGCACAGGATTAATTCACGACGCTCTTTTTCGTTCGACGACATTTTTCCAAATTTGCGAAAAATTGACAGTGAAGCATGGCCAACGTGATCTATACACTCTTATCTGATTATAAGCGAAAGCTGAAGATATAATTCCTAAAAATTAAATTTCTACAGCGTTTTTCCGTGATGCAATTTGATGTGACTCACCCTTTATCTTGATAAATATTGCGAATATTTTTGAAAGCTGTGAGTCGTTCAGTAGCAGACATATTTCCTCAACTTCCAATGCATAATACTTAACTGTAGTACAAATAGTTATTATTTGATAATTCATCAAAGTTTGATGTATGAATAGCCATCAAGTAATACATCAGAAAAAAACTCATGCCCAGCATTATACAGAACTACTAAAATTGTAAATATTGGATAGAATGATTCTTTAAAGTATTGCCAGATGAGTCAAGACTGATTTTGAACATCAAAAATTTTTCATTCGAATTTCAATATTTTCGAAATAGTCTAATAATCTCTTATTTACACTGAGTGGGGGGTGGGAATGGATGCAGCACAAAATTGAATTCCATGCCAAACCGATGTAGTGATTGTTAGATTTTCATGAAAATTGGTAATTTTATTCCTCATCGTAAAATATTATACCCGTATTTTTTATTTTTTTCATCAGGGTGGCCATTTCCATTTTATGGTGGTCCGAAAAATCAACTTTTCCCTCTTTTTCCAAAAATTACCTTTTACAATAATTCATAACTTTTGAACTAATGGTCCGATTTTGATGATCAATATATCAAATTAAAGCCAATGAGCTAGTTTTGTTAGAAACACGTTTTTTTACATAACATATCCGAATGTCAGAGAGGGGTTTTTTTTCGTTTTCGAGTGATTTTGCAAAGTTAACATGTTTTCAGATTTCGTTCAATATTCCTATGCGACTGGACAACATCTATGCGACGGGAATCAAACTTTTATGCATATGGTGTATTTCATGTGACTTCAAATTGGTATATCGATCATCTGAATAGGCCCGGTAGTTTATATGTTATGAATTTAAAAAAAGTAATTTTTGGAAAGAAAAAAAAAGAAAAGGGAAAAATGATTTTCGGACCATCGGTTAATTTTGAAAACTCATAATTCAATAACACAAAATATCGCTTCTCTGAATTTTGGATACGTTATCTTTCGAAACATCCAAGAAAAAAATAAAAAATATATAGCGCCCTTGGTCCCGAGACAATGTAAACTATAAAATACAAGATCAAAATTCAATTCAAATCCAAAATTTCTGCAAGCATAATATGTTTTGAAAACAGACTAGCTAATTGGCTTTAATGTTATATGTCGATCATCTGCATCGGTGCAGTAGTTCAAAAGTTATGAATTTAAAAAAAGTCATTTTTGGAAAAAATATGAAAAAAAATTTTTTTTGGGCAACCCTAACATGGAAACCCTAATGATAAAAAATACGGGTATAATGTTTTGCGATAAAGGACAAAACTACCACTTTTAACTAAAAACTGAGAACCACTATATCGGTTTGACATGGAATGGCTGTATATAAATATAGCTGACCCGGCATACTTTGTCCCACCCAAAATTTATTTTTCGTTGTCACATTCACATTTTTTTTACTAAGCGCACGTTCATAGGTCCAATCGCAGAACTGTTCATTGATTGATTTTCTAATCTTCCTTTTTACTATAAAATTCGTAGTACTTCTATCAAAACTCGTCATTATAATATCAGATTATTTTTCAGACACAATCCTCGTTCAAGATTTTTCAACCACTTGCAAATAACATGTTTCTCTGTTACATGGAAAATACAGTTTGATACTGAAAATATGATAGTATAAAGACAACCCTAAATGGGACAAATCCTTTCTCGAGTTTTGCTCTTATCAACACATTCGGTGATCCATTTTTATTTATATAGATAGAAGAAGACATAGGAGTGCGTTTTATCACATTAAAAAAATTTCAATTGTCATGTTTGGTTGGAATATGTTTTGTTGAAAAATGTGTATTATTTTTACGGGACCGCCTCTCCATTTCGGAGGAGGGAGGGGTGTCATACCATCCTAGAAACATTTCTCATATTCGAAAACTTTCACATGCCAAATTTGGCTCCATTTGATTGATTAGTTTTCGAGTTATGCTGAAATTTGTGTTTCATTTGTATGGTAGCCTCCCCTTAGAGAGGAGGGAGGAGTGTCGAACCACCATAGAAACGTTTATCGATCCCTAAAACCTCTATTTGCTAAGTTCAATTCCATTTGTTTGATTAGTTCTCGAGTTGTTCAGCGCCCTCCCTCCTCCTCCTAAGAGAGGAGAAGAAGTGTCAAACCACCAAAAAAAACATTTATTGCACCCTTAAATCTCCATATGCAAAATTCGGTTCCATTTGTTTGATTAGTTCTCGAGTTACGCAGAAATTTATATTTAATTTCTATGGCAGCCCCCCTTAGAGAGGTGGGAGGAGTGTTGAGCCACCTTATAAATGTTTCTTGTCCCCTAAAGCCTCCACATGCCAAATTCGGTTCCATTTGCTCGATTAGTTTTCGAGTTAGGCTGAAATTTGTGTTTCATTTGTATGGCAGTCCCCCTCCCTCCTCAGAGAGAAGGGAAGAGAGTCTATTCACCATAGAAACGTTTCGTGTCCCCTAAAAACTTCGCATGCCGAATTTGGCTCCATTTGCTTGATTAGTTTTCTAGTTATGCAGAAATTTGTCTTTCATATGTAAGGCAGCTCCTCCTTAGAGAGGAGGATGGAGTGTCTAACCATCATAGAAACATTTATTGCACCCTAAAACCTCCACACGTCTAATTTGGTTTCATTTGCTTGATTAATTCTCGAGTTATGCAGAAATTTGTGTTTCATTTGTATGACAACCCCTCTTCAGATCGGTCTCGAGGGTTTTCATGTCAATCGGTTCAGTAGTTTCCGAGTCCATAACAATCAGACAGACATAAATTCATTTTTATATATATAGATAGATTATAAATATTCGGTATAGATAAGAAAAGTCGACTTACTGAGAATGAACTTGAGTACTACGTTAATCTTAGTGATTTTATTTCGGACAGAATTTTCAGCGAGGGTTAGAACGAGAGTAGCGTTTATTTACTTTCAGAAAATTCAGATGATGACAGGTATGATGGTGTCGTCTCCAAACATTAAGATGAAACGATAGTTGTTCCTGAATACAATCATGGTGATTCCCAAATAACAACTCCAAATACTAAATACTCCAACTACCAAAACTCCGATATATTGCAGACCAAAATTTCCTAAAATTCTGATCTTTTTTTCCAAGAAAATATTCATTTGAAGTTGCATGCGATATTACGATTTAAACACTGAAGGAGGATTTTTTCTCATGTTTCAACGCATTTCATGTTGAACAAAAGACAAGCGGAATGTGCTCACCATTTCTAACAAGAATGCTTTCGAAATTGTTAATGTGTTCAATCGCAATGGAACACTTTCGATGTCGAATATAATTCAGAATTACAATATCAACATGTCGAGTATAAAAACGTGTGACTAGAAATGAAAATGCGTTACTTTTGCCTATATTCCTAGATAAGCATAAACTTTGCGTGGAGAATTGTTTTCTAAATCATCACATACGATTCAGAAATCTTTCTTTTCTTGTAATTATATTTCGATAAGACACTCTAACTACTAGATATCGCTTGATCACACCATCATGATAAATTCATTCCCCTGCACAATGTCACTGTCGTATAACCATATTTCACCGAAGATCCCGTGGCATTATATGAAAATATTGCACTGAGGATTAAAAGGTATTCAAATTCTCTGCTAAGCTATCTCTCTATTCCAAATTATCCTTTCTCGGCATCGCGCTCACCCGGTGCCATCATGTGCATATCCCCCTGAATATTATTTACCGTCAGCGAGATTTAATCTTTCCAATCATCGCCACACTCCTGGCCAAAGCCTGGCAACATAAACACACGTAGTCACACACACACACATCAGGACACGTGCAAGTTAGATCCTATCGCCGGCGTTAATTCCCATTCAAATTAACAAGGCTACGCTCCGACAGGATCGAACAATGCCGCCGTCGACCGCAGCGAACTATTGTCATGCTCATTATTTCCCATTAATCCCGCATGTGCATGTTCACTTGGCAGCGTTAAGCGTTTTCCTCAAGCCAACAGTAGAGAAGAGAGAGAAAATAGGAAGGACAATATGGTTATCATCCACAATCCCTAAGCTGCATTTAATATTATTTATTCAAGTTTGCGAAAGCACTCTTGTGGAAATACCTCTTCTATTAATCGGTGTGCATGTGCGTGTATGCTTGCCAAGGACCTGCCCGCTCGCCGGTGCGCAAAGTGCGCCAAAACCCTGATGGAGATGGAGTCCAAGAGCGACAGGCGGCAGCACGAGTTTGTCACGAACCCGGTATCTATGTAAACCGATGACTGCTTGTGTCTCGCAGCTGAGCGCACTGAGCTTTGCCACTTGAATGTAGATGCGGAAATTATTCGAAGCAGCAGCAGCAGCAGTAACGGGCAACGGCTGGAATTCTTATTTATTGCTCTCCCCATTGTGTTTACACGTTCGAGTAATTGTGATACACAAATGCAAATGCTCGACCATGGCGGGATGGTTCCGTTCCACCGCATTAGGATATCACAATCGCACAATTGGGGGAGGGGGGAATCTGGCACACTAGAGTCTCGCGGGAACACACTCCACTCGCGATGCTTTAAGCTCTCGGAACATCTTTTAGTGGGATTAAATATCCATCTGTTGAATATACGACTGCTGGAAGAATCTTCCGCAGTATGTTTGTTTTGAAGGACACTAAGCGTAGCTGGTTGTATAACTGGATAACTGGAGAATGAAATTTTCCAAATTCATATACAGCCTCCGTATGTTTGAAGTTTTTATATGACGTGTAAATTTGTGTAAGTATCCGATGTTTTCCCAACTTTAATTGGATTTACACAAGAATACCATAATCTCTCATAAAAGAAGAATACGCTAGTGACACAAAATGCACCCTCAATACTAATTCAATTGAAACGTTCACTTTTCCATTCCCGGACAAACGTTTCCAAACGTTCACATTTCCATTGGTTCAAAAAATGGGGTCGCCTTTTCCATCATGAGCATCCACGCGTCACATGAATGGAGTGGCCTTATACATTATGGTGCACAAGCATCTATTTCCATTTCGACATAGAAAGGAATTTTATTTTGGAATTTTGGAAATTTTAACGTATGATCTGCTGATCGTGTTGGCAAGACCTGTTACCAGTTATAACACAGTTCAGGAACTCGAAACTCTGCTACTGTCGACTTAAAGACAGATTAAAAATGGCCGTTGAACTAGTGGTAAAAGAAGGACTAAGATCATCGTAAGTGGGCAGACTTTATCTATTAACTTTACTGGCGAACCTCTATATAAGGGGTGCGAGTTGATATACCCTCTTATCAGAAAGTACCGGGAATCTTAAATAAAACAAAATTGAGTTAAATTTCAAGCAAATTTATTTTACCTTCTCCAAAATATGATGCATCTGAAGCATCACACATGTGCCAACGCTTGACCCAGTCCTCCATGCATCCATGGTATGCCGATGAAGGGATGGCCTTTAGTTCCCTCGTCGCATTCTCTTTGATCTTCTCGATCGACTGAAACCACTTTCCACAAAGTGGCAACTTTAACTTGGGGAACACAAAGAAAGTCGCACGGGGCCATATCAGGTGAATACGGTGCTTGCTCGATGGTATTTACTTGATGTTTGGTCAAATATGTCAGTACAATTCGGGCTCGGTGCGATGGCACGTTATCATCACTGGAAATCTAATGATCGGATGCTACTAAAACCTGACAGATGTGCGTCTTAAGGTCGTACCAAAGAAAAAAAAATTATAGGAGGTTGTGTCCAAGACACGACCGCATTGTTGACGTAGAACTACACTGTTATTTTATATAAGTCGCTTGTTTCTACCTTCGGATATTATTCTATAATGCTGTGAAATTTTAGAAACTTGCAAGTATCAAATATCATGCTACCTGTTATTTAGTATTGCCTCAAAGGAATCGCACCTCTAGGCATCGTTCGTACAACGTAAATCAAACGCCAAACAAGCGTTCGCCATAGCATGCCTACAGAGCCATACATTGGTGGCTTGAAACTACTAGGAATATAAACATTTCTCATCATTTTGCGCTATTCTCAAAAGAAACGCTTCTGTTAATATTACTGCATTACTTGCATTACTTTCTCATACTCGAGAGAAGCGCAGCTGTCACCCTTAATGGAGGAAGTTTTGTTACTGGCAAGCGAAACCTGATCACATACAAAATTCCAGAACGACATTTACTTTCTTGGTGACTAAACAAGCGAAATAAACTCTTTTTGTTAATAAAAACCTCGAAAACAGTAGAAATGCTTTATTATGATCAATATTGGCGCAAATGCAATCCTAGTTGAAGGCAGTTTGCAACTGGCACGCGAACCCAAATAACTTATAACATTCCAGTAAGACATTCAAGATGCTTGGTATTCCCCAGATAATTTTTTGGCGCACAACCTTAACGCTTAACGCTTGACGTGCCGAAATCACCTACTCCGCTGTTATTCGATGCGGTGTGACACTCGCGAAGGCTCGGTTCAGTGCGAGCGTTTTTCACTGCACCAACATCGCGTGCATCATTAGATGACGCTTGCCTCTAAATTTTATTGCCCCTGGCAATGCGTTCGTTTTTTGCAGGGCTCGAGCCTGCCTTCCTCTTGTTCTTGCTCATCACACTACGCAAAGCGTCCAATTTATGACGCGGAAAAAAAACACGATACGAATAACACGAAAAACGAACAGAAAAACCAACTGAACTGGATTGCTCAGCAGTCCGATGCCGAATGAAAGTTTGCCTCAGCGAGATCCACTGTTTATACTCTAGGCAAGTGTTCGCCTACATTCTTCTACTTTTCCTTTGTTCACGGAGACTTTAAATCCTACGAATTCCCCTCCGTTGGTCGTCGATAAGTTGCTCGTTATTGACAGCTCTGTTCGGGAAAGCACACAAATGAACAGAACAAATGTATGGGAAAATGGAAACGCTTAAAGTTTTCATGAAATTTAACCATTTAAAAACCAGGGGATTCTAATGTATAACATATTAAACAAATCTTACGGTATTTCCGATTCGTTTAGTATGTAAATCGCCAAAATCTGTTCGCGGCAAAAATAGTTATTAACGTTACTTTATTTCATAAAAACGTGACCTGTTTTCTGATTTGGAACCCTTAATGAAAGACGTAGTTCTACGTCAAAAAATGTACAATACGTTTAAATAAAAAATTCCCGGTACCGTTCTGAATCATATTCCGGACAACATCATTTTCGGACACTTTGTTCTAATATCTTGAAATGCTTGATGCGCTGATGATATAACTATGAAATTAATATCACAATTGCTTCTTCAGAGTAATCCCTTGGTTTCACTATCACTTCATTCAATTACATTTGAATTATTACATAGTAGGAGAAAATCCATTCAAAAACCAAAATCCACTCATTATCGTTTGTGTTTGACGTTTGCTTAGCGTAAGCACGTAGAATTTACCCGTTCATCAATATTTAAATTTCTCCCGTGTTTCATCAGTTCTCATCATCGCTAACAGTTTACTGTGATTGCTTGATAAGTGACTAGCAGTTGACTATAAAGTGTAATGTAATTTTCGTTCAAAAAATGACAAAATAAAGTGTCCGAAATTTGAATTCAATCTGTCCGAGATATGATTTTTTTTATAAATGGTGTCCGAAGTTTGATTCTTATTCGCTTGATTTGAAAAGCATTTTATTCGATGATTTTTTAATGTTTTCAATCAAATAAGTACCAAAGTAGAAAGCTTAAAATCATATTGAACTAATTTATTGAAAATATCAACCAAATAATACCTGTGCATAATCTTGAGATCTGTTTTCTGCATCATATGCCTTAAACCTCTGAAATATGATTCAGAACGGTACTTTCTGATCATAGAAAAACACTAATTTAATGTAAAATTTCGTAGTCCGACATCTACAATGTGGTCGTGTCTAGGACGTAATACATGAATGCTTCTTCTAATAAAGAAAATCTTGAACCGTTTCCGACATTCAGGACTCTATGACGGATGATTCATTAATTCATTCCAGTTTGATAGACGGCATGCCTGATAGCTTAAATTGCATTGATGAATAACGAAAAGTCAACAATTCCGACAACCAAAAGTCAACTACAAAAAAAACAAATTTCAACAAAAAGTCTTGTTGACCAACAACAAAACAAAACTCGATCGAATTTCCAATCACTCGATGTCGTTTAAACACATAGAAGACATAGTACTAACCCTAACTTAACTATAAATTGCCTTGCATTTACACCAAAACTTTATACATAACATAAAAATCATCGTCAGACACAATATTCGTTCAATATTTATCCCACAATTGCAGAGAATGTGTTACTTTTCAACATCGAACACATTTTTGATATGTAGAATCTACTTTCATTTAAAAAAAATGGTTTAAAAGCGTGTGTTTATGCCTCCCGAATACCCATTTTGCGTTTTTGCTTCACAGAAATGGAACACGGAGCTCAATGTTGTCTATGTCGAATTGCGTCGCAAGGTTGACACATTTGTACAGCTCGATTGGACTTGAGTCGAACGGATTTTAGAATGCAAAATTGCAATCCATTCAAATAATTTCGGCTCCGACGCTGTGTCGGCGTTGCTCATGATAGCATTTCCCAACTGTATGTATCCTTCCTCAAATCTTTTATGTTGATTAGGTCGTAGGAATCACAGTGGTTCGCACGTACATGTTGACCATAAATTGTTGGTACAGCTCACGATATCATATAATGACATCATACGATACACGTAAAATCCATATTTGATTAGTCTGATATAGCTATTCATAAATGAGGGGCTTAGAATGAAAGGGGTGTGAAGTGATTTCATCGATTTCTCTACATCGACTCTCTCTTTTGGTCATAACCTAGCTGCAAATACATTCCCAGCTGTATTTGACAATGCGGAAGACAGGTCGGAGCCTCATCTATCGGATTCTACAGCAAACTCAAATTGGAACGTTTTTGCAGTTGAGTTATTAACAGAAGGAAAAGTTGATGAAGAGAAGTCGATCAAGTCACTTACACCCCTTTCATTCTAAGCCCCTCAAATATTATTTCAAAATGAGTAATGATATTCATAATGAATGGAGTACCTGTGGCAGGATAACGTTGTCTAATGTTTGTGCAATATTCATCTTGTCCTTTCAAAACGATCGGGCATTTTTCGTCAAAGTTATTACTTCTGACTTGCATTGTGGTCACACACATTCTAGAGTTTGCCACTCAGAACACGTTCAAGGCGTGTTGTTTGGTATAGAAATCTCAACTAAGTACTACTAAATTGATGCAAGTAACACCACGATGAGAAGGCGACTCGAGAAAGTACTTTTGAAGAAATATGCATAGTATATGTACTTGCAAAATAAGCACTATGATGGATATGCATTATTTTTTTTATTACGAACTATGCGTCAAATAGAAGAGTGTGGATTATGCGTGATATTAATGCTATTCAGAACTAAAAATCATTTGAGAGAGTATTCATATCAACCGAAGTCAATGGAACACATTGATTCTATGACCTTCTGAGCTTTAGATTGATTTGGAGGATCAATGACATCTTATGATGTATATAACTCAAACGCAGCATATAACATAGCATCTTTGCTATGAACATTGTACCCGTCGTGGACGAAATAGTAGATCAATTAGTCTGAACTTCAGAATGTTTTGGAGGACCTAGTTCATCTGATATCAATGACAGTATAGCATGTTGCAGCTTGAAAAGTGTTCAATCTGGGAACAAATACCAAGTTGCGGTGGACAGTATTTTCGGGAACTTCTTCTGAGCTCGGAACCAATTAGCTGAACGGGTGGAGATCTCATTGGAGGTGGTAATCGGATGCGGGTTGATTCGCTTGATCGGAAGTCTTGTGCCTAAAGACTCTTTCTGAATGGTTGCAGAGAAGAAAGATGTTGGAAAACTGTAACGCTAATGCGTATTTTTCTTTCTATCTCTACAACTCTTGTTTTTTCGATGTGACTTTGGTGTTGTCGTCGCAATGGTCGGTGAAATTGTGGTGATTTTCGGTTCAGTTTAGTTCATTGTTTATAACAGGATTTAGACTTCTATGGTGATTTTCGGGCAGCGCGCATCGCTTTTATAGCGAACACGACTGTGGTTGTTATCGATTTTCTTCGTTGGTGGCTTGCGATAGGCGTGGCATATGTAATACAACACTGAGCTGAGTACGTAAGAAAAAGACACGATCCATCCAAGGTAAATACACTTTGGATCGATCGAACGATAAATGTCAAAAAACAAAATTGGTCAAAAGATAGAAAGGTGGAGAGAGGGATTATATTTATACATTGTAAATTAATTTTACATAAAACGGGTAAACCTTAAGTACACATATAAAAAAAACTGGATAAAACCGGATAATATTCAAAAATTGTTTTAGGATTCAACTGGATGACTGGATCGAGAAAAGAAACTGGAAGAGTTTCAATTGGAACATTTTCAAAGCTGTGTGTGTGTATAAAATGAGACGCGCATCACAAAAGTGAGAAGCGATGTTTAGTATCTGAATTCTGCGCCGTGTTCATTCGGCGCTCTCGTGTTTATGAATTTGGTATATTACCAAGGAAGAATACTTGTTTGTTATGAATGCGCGCTGATGAAAATTAAACTCAAGTGCAGCGCAGCGTATGTTTTCTGAATGCTACATGTTCTGAATGTTTGGAATGTTACGAGAAGGTGAAAACGAGTTAGAAGTTACCGAAACAGCTTTTTCCGAACGTTTGTACGCCAATGGATAGATCCAACGGAAGCATAATGGGTACCACATACAATGTCTAGGTGTGCCATTGTTTCAATATCACGGTGTTCTTGCTTTTCGGGAAACAAAGAAAGAGTTCTCGTGGTGACTGGTGGTGAAAATGTATCAATTACGACAATCCAAAATGCAAGAGATCAAATATAGAGCGTCTCATCACACCTAACAAACGTAAAGTGATTCTTCTTCACGATAAGCTTTGTCCATACACTGGAAAACCTCCAAATAAACACTCAACTCGTTGAGTCCCGTGTCGGTCCTTAGGAATTGACGTTGAGCTTTTCATTAGAAAAACGTTAATCACTGGGACTGACAGTTACGAAATACGGAAATAGAAAAAAAAAGTAGAAGGGTCTGAGCCTAGGGGCACGGACGGAAGTTTGACGTAGGACTGTTTTTCAGAACAGTTGTTTTTTTAAATGTAATTTTTTTCTATTGTTCAGAAATCTGTTAGCTCAACTCTTTTGAAACTCCAAATAGTAGCCCTGAAGAGGGCCGTTTGTTATATGTATTCATTACCGTCAAACGGTTTGTAACGAACAAAAAAAGAAAATTAGGAAGTTCAACTGTCTAACTGAAAATGATTAATGAATATCAGTGTGAAACATAACAGGGTAGAATGGTAGATGAAGTATATGTGGATCGGTAAACAAGATAAATTATATCGTCATTGATTACCTTGAATATGAAATATATGGGGAAGAAACAAAAAACAAGTTGAAAATACTTACGATTTCGTGTTATTGTAAGGTGAAATACACATGAAATCATGAAGCTTTATTTTGAATGGATAGATATGGTATTGTGATTTCTTCAAATTGTCTTATTCTTATTATTAGTCTTATTCTAAGGCATCGGGAGCAGTAGCCTTTTCAGTGAAATAATGTTCGTTTGCAAACTATCACAATCAAATCGTATTGGTTCTACTGCTCAATGTTATGAATATTGGTCATGAAGATTGTTAATATTTAATTTCGTTTCATTTTTATTATGCGATGTAATGCGGTCTCAATATGTCCTCGCATGATAATCGCTGCCATCCTCCTAGTGTTGATATAATTTTTCGCTGTATATTTGCCCATGTTGCAACTGGACTATCTTCAACTGGACACATCCATAACATGACGTACGCTAACTGGGCTGCAAAGCAGTTATGTAATAATAGATGTCATCTTCAATTTGAAGTATTGCTTTAGCTATTTTACAGCCAAGCTAGCGAGTAAAATTCGATAATTGTATTGATTTTTCGGTTCAATTGACGAAACGATCACTGTATGGAACACATTGCTCGTTGCTTTCATGAAATTTTGGTAATGCATGAAATCTTGTATCTGATTATTTCAACATATCGAAAAAGGTCTTGTTAATTTGTTTGATAGAACGAATTATTGCACACAATTTTGTGTTGCATGCAAGATTCGTGGAAAGTTGAAAGAAATAATGCATAATACATTATTTACATTCGCATCCGCTCTTAAAACATACATCTATTATTTGTGAAATTGCTCACTTGTTTTATTATTTCCACTGTTGATGTCTCAGTTTAAACAGTTTTTCATGCTTGTTTGAATTGCGCAAAGTAAATACTCTTATTATAACATATTCTAGACCGCACACAAAAATGGAAGGTTTGCAATGGTAACATACAGGATAACTGTCAACGAATGAAAAGGGGACATTAAATTGGCATGAAGCCGTGTGCTCAGGATATGGACAGGTTCTGTAGAAATTTTTGTGATACATGAATTAATCGTTATGTTTTCATTTATATTAACACTAGCTGACCCGGCAAAATTCGTCCCGCCCAAAATTTGTTTTTTGTTTGCTTGTTTATTGTTGGTTCAAACATTCACGTTTTCTCACTATAAGCAAGTTCATGGGTCCAACCGCAGAACTGTTTGAAGTGTTCCACCACCATAGAAACATTTATTGTACCCTAACACCTCCATATGCCTAATTTGTTTCCATTGCGAAGTGTTGAACCACTTTAGAAATGTTTCTTGCCCACTAAACCCTCCACATGCCAAATTTGGTTCAATTTGCTTGATTAGTTCTTGAATTATGCAGAAATGTATGCTCCCCTCTGAAAGACGGGAGGACAGTCTATTCACCATGGAAACGTACCGTGTCCCCTAGAACATTCGCATGACAAATTTGGCTCCATTTGCTTGATTAGTTTTCAAATTATGCAGAAATTTGTCTTTCATTTGTATGGCAGCTGCCCCTTAGACAAGGGGGTGGAGTTTCTAACCACCGTAAAAACATTTATTGCACCCTAAAACCTCCACTTGCCAAACTTGGTTTCATTTGCTTGATAAATTCTCGAGTTATGCAGAAATATGTGTTTTTCATTTGTATGGCATTTATTGCACCCTAAAACCATCACATGCCAAATTTGGTTTCATTTGCTTGATGAATTCTCGAGTAATGCAGAAAATCTGTTTCATTTGTATGGAAGCCCCCCCTTGGGAGGAGTATCTAACCACCGTAAAACATTTATTGTACCCTGAAACCTTCTTCTTCTTGAGTGGCGTTAACGTTCCCTGTGGAACTTTTGCCGTCTCAACGTATGCATTAACTAGCGTCATTTATTAATACTTAGTTGAGATTTCTTAAGCCAAATAACACGCCTTGAATGTATTCTGAGGGGCAAGCTCTAGAACACGCGTGACCACAGTGCAAGTCGAAGGAAATTTCTCTGATGAAAAATCCCCCGGCCAGAACGGGAATCGAACCCGAACACCCGGCATGATAATGTGAGACGCTAACCACTCGGCCACGGATGCACTTAACCCTGAAACCTCCACATGCCAAATTTGGCTCCATTTGCTTGATTAATTTTCGAGTAATGCAGAAAGTTGTGTTTAATTTGTATGAAAGCCCCCCTTAGAGAGGGGGAGGGGTCTCAAACTATCACGAAAACCTTCCCCTGCCCCAAAAAAAACCCTACATCCCAATTTTCATGTTGATCGGTTCAGTAGTTTCCGAGTCCATAAGAATCAGACAGACAAACAGAAATCCATTTTTATATATATACTAGCTGACCCGGCAAACGTTGTATTGCCATAAAAATTATTTCTAGTGAATATGTTGGTTGTTAAATAAAAAATTACTAATGTATTGTAACGTTAGTTACTCTTGTGTTTGACATACGGAGGAATAGAGCGCCAAGTCGATGACCACCGACAAAAATTGAAAAAAAAAACACAAACCATTCTTTGTATTCCAGTCCCGATGAATTTCATTAACGAATCTGAGGTATATTTTTTTGTCAACAAATTAAATTTTTGTAGACAAATTAAATGAAGAATATCAATATAAATTTCTTTGTTGCAAATGTATTTGTTGCTCTCATCGAACCACTGAACTCAAAATTAATATGAGCATTGATTGTTTTGCTCAGCTGAGGCGAATATGGCACTGACGAACGATTTTCGTGTTTATCGTGTTTATTTCACTCGAAAATTCATAAAAATTTACGCTTCACAGAAATTGAACACGAAGCTCAATGACTGGAATTTTTGAGGAAATTACACTATCGATTTCCTCAGGGCGTATTGTATCTATTATCCAAATTAAAAAATGTGCATATGAGGTAATCTCAATTTTTTGTAATTTTGCCATCCAGCCGAATACATTCAGCAAGGTGTGGAACCGAATACATGTAACGTTGTAATGAAGCTCGTTCTACATTTCATTCATTTTTTTTGTACACACGTTTTGTAATATCATGACAATGCATGTGTTTAGACCTGGCAATATCAAAGGCGTTGCGTCGGCGTTGCTCATGATAGCGTCTGGCAAGTGAGTGTATTTTTCCTCACACCGCTTCTGATTGTTTAGAATCGCAGTTGTTCGCTCTCTACCTCTATATCGTTCGCAAGTCATTCTATGTTGAGATGGTGAACGTTAGGAACATTATAAACATTAGTACCATTGAAGAAGAAGATGGAGAGTGTCGTTTTAACGGTGGGTGTCAACGATAAACTCCAGATTGTTGTTTCTTCTTCGAATCACAATTTTTCGCGTCACTTTGCAGTCGCCTACTACGACTCCAGCAATGTATTCAACGACATACGCATTGAATGTATACATTGATTAGAATTGACGAAAATGACGTGATCGTCACCTTGCAAACCGAGCATGTATGATATGAAGAATTTCAATTATTAAGTTTTCCAGCTCGTTGGCAATACGCATGGCTTTAGCCGAATTAAGGTTATTGGCGCATGTGAGGATGAATGTTCAATGAAGTGAACTTAGCGCCATATGTCATTTAACAACGTAAATAAGTTCGCTCTCTTTGAAAAACAAAGTACGGGTCGATTATTTGAATATTATTTATGCCAAAATAATAAAATCGCGATTAAAAATAGGAAATGAAGGGTGAACCTTTGAGGTTATATATAGTTTTATGCCAAATTTTAGATAAAAGAGAAATCAAAATTATTTAGATTTTTTTTGCATAGGGCCACCCTAATCGGTATTAAACATACGGTAATTGGTACCCTAGCGGTATCATATATAGTTTACGTCTTATTCTCATGCCTACCAAATTTTTTGTGCATAATTTCTTGAAAATCGTTCGAGCCGTTTCGGAGGAGTTCAATCACGAACATCGTGACACGAGAATTTTATATATAAGATAGATTTTTTGAACTTTTATTGTTCAACCGTTTACCAACTCATTTCAGCAGTAGTTATTTGTCTATTCTTATCCAGTTCAATACCTGTTTCAACAGATTCAACTCCAACGAAGATGTTGTAGGTTCTATAGATTCTGCTCAAAATTTCCAAAATATAATCCTGCGTCCTTAGATTTGATGTATTATTCTGGGCATATATTTTTCAAAGAGTGAGATAAAGAGTTCTGGTTTCCTAGTTGATCTGAGTAATTTCAATAGCAAAACGTAGTTAAAAATAAATAAAATAGATTTGCTCATCGAGTCGTTCAAATGATGTAAAATTCGATTCGCTGTTTGGTTTCGTATTTTACTTGAAAATTAAAGAACAGGTTCAGTTCGTTGAACATCCGCAGACTGCGTTCAACGACGGATTCCAGTGAGAGCAAGCTTGTTGCAGATACATTCAGAATATTCAATGATTTGAGCTCTACTATTTTCTGAATTTAGTTGAACTCAATGCAACTCGATAGATATATAGAACGTATCTTTCATCTGAAACTTATTTTCATCAAAACTTCAAACGACAATAGCTAAATTTTTTAAGATTCCCAGTCCGGTAGACTCATCAATTATGATTGAAGAGCCCGAAATTTCAATTTTCTCCAAAGGAATAGTTTTCTATGTTCGGATTATTAGAATCCTTAACCTGGTTGGCTGCCTCATTTGTGTAGACCGCAATGCCTGTGGATTATACCGATTGTTCCGTGTTAAAGAAACGCCTTGCAATCTGAACAAATGTTTGGAAAATTGGAAGTTCTCACTGCAACGCCATTTTAAAACATTTGGAATTTTTAGAATTATCGATACAGTATTAGATGATTAGGGAGTGTTCAAATCGATTGCAATATATATCGACATCTCGTTAATTCATCAAGAAATGACTAAGAAATAAGCTCTCGAAATGGAGAATTTTTGTGAAGTGATCGGCAACTCATGGAATAAAAATAATTGTTGTATAGAATTGGAACCTTATCTTACAAAATCTGTAATTTCTGCATAAAATCCCGAAAATCTGTATCTACAGATTCGGTAATTGGTAGGTTCAGCGCCCATCAGCGAACCAATGAAAACGGCCTAAGACTAATCGACTTCGCTGCCTCCAAGAACATGGCCATACGTAGCACGTTCTTCCAGCACAGCATCCAATACCGTTACACCTGGAGATCACCACAGCAAACAGAAACACAAATTGACCACGTTTTGATCGACGGTCGGCACTTCTCGGATATCATCGACGTCAGAACCTATCGTGGCGCTAACATCGATTCAGACCACTACCTGGTGATGGTCAAACTGCGTTCTAAACTGTCAGTCGTCAATAACATAAGACACCAGCGCTCACCACGGTACCACCTACGACGACTACAGGAGCCGAACGTTGCTGCAACATACTCGCAGCGTCTTGAAGCTGCGTTACCAGGGGTAGACGAACTGGATGCTGTTCCCCTCGATGAATGCTGGAACTCCTTAAAATCAGCAATTAGCAGCACAGCAGAGACCGTCATCGGGTATGAACAACGAGGACAACGGAACGAATGGTTTGACGACGAGTGTCGAGCGCTCCTGAACGAGAAGGATGCAGCACGCGCAGCCATGCTGCAACGAGCGACTCGACAAAACGTGGAACGATACAGACTGAAACGAAAGCAGCAAACACATATCTTTCGGGGAAAAAAGCGCCGTCTGGAAGAGAAAAAGTGTGAGGAGATGGAGCTGCTTTATCGTTCTCGAGAATCGCGGAAGTTCTTCAAGAAACTAAACACGCCTCGCACAAAAGCTTTGTGCCGCGGGCCGAAATGTGCAGAAACAAGGAAGGAGGCATCTTGCCGAACGAACGCGAGGTGATCGAAAGGTGGAGGCAGCACTACGATGAACACCTGAACAGCGCGCAGACAGGAGACCAAGACGGCGTTGAGGAGGACTACACCGGTGCAATGAACAACGACGACGTACCACCCCCGACGATGGGTGAAGTTAAGGAGGCCATTAATCAGCTCAAGAACCACAAAGCAGCTGGTAAGGATGGCCTCGTAGCGGACTCACAGGGGACTTCGACGAGGCGATGGAATCTCCTGTCTGCTCTTCAACGTGGCGCTGGAAGGTGTTATGCGGAGAGCGGGCTTCAACATGCAGGGCACGATTTTCAACAAGTCTAGTCAGTTTATCTGCTTCGCCGACGACGTGGACATAATCGGAAGAACACATGCGACGGTAGCCGACTTGTACACCCGACTGAAACACGAAGCAGAGCTGATTGGGCTTGGGATCAATGCGTCTAAGACTAAATACATGCTAGCTGGAGGGACTGATCGCAACAGAGTTCTTCTTGGTAGTAGTGTTGTGATCGACGGCGACGAGCTCGAGGTGGTACAGGAATTTGTCTACCTTGGCTCGTTGATAACAACTGACAACAACAACAGCCGTGAAATTCGAAGACGCATTGTCAATGGAAGTCGTGCCTACTATGGGCTCCGCAAATCCTTGAGGTCCAACAAACTCCGACCCCGTACGAAGTGTACCATGTACAAATCCCTAATCCGACCGGCTGTTCTCTATGGGCACGAAGCATGGACGATGCTTGAAGAGGACTCACAAGCGCTTGGAGTTTTTGAACGCCGAGTGCTCAGAACAATATACGGTGGTGTACAGGAAAGCGGAGTATGGAGAAGGAGAATGAACCACGAACTGGCGCAACTCTACGGCGAACCCAGCATTCAGAAAGTCGCCGAGGCTGGACGAGTGCGATGGGCAGGGCATGTTGCAAGGTTGCCGGACAGCAGCCCTGCGAAGATGGTGTTCGCATCGAATCCGGTAGGAACAAGAAGGACAGGAGCCCAGCGAGCGAGGTGGTTGGACCAGGTGGAGCAGGACTTGGCAAGAATCGGTGCAGCCGGGAGTTGGAGAACTGCAGCCATGGATCGGGATTATTGGCGAAAAATTGTGAAAGAAAGATCTAATCTCTCAATGGGATGTAGTATCATTATAAATAAATAAATAAATAAATAAAAAAAATCTACAGATTCTTGGTTTTTAAAAGTCTAAAAAATCTGTATAAATACTGATTATTCTATAGATTTGGTAACCCTGCTTTCTAGTCGAAGCGGAGACCGAAATTGATATTGTGAAGGTGCTCTTGATGCGGACTGAATGGAAAGCACAGCAAGAACAATCCGGGACTTAACGTGTTAAACAGCACCAATGTGTAACTCTACCTCATCCAGCGATATTACCAGACAGCGCATTCTGATTACCGCTTGTTAAGATCGATGCATCACGACTTGAATGATACACGCTTTCAAACTATTGAAGTAACTCAGAAATGAGTTGACAAATTGCGGGCTTCGAATCCAACATCGTGTTATTGAGATGGTGTCTCCCAGTTGCTAGAAGATGAAATGAATTTGCAGAGAGTGATGCACAATTCTTTTATTCAACTAATTTGGACAAATATGTCCGAATAAATACTTTTTCCTTAGCCATTTTTTTCTCGGACGGAAGCAGGGTTGAGGTCCTAATAACACCAACATTTAATTTTGTTAAAGGATACGGATATACCAATGCAAGTCGAAGGCAAACTGTGCTCACGGAAAAAAAACATTCTGCTTTCCTTTCGCAAACCATTTACAATGTTGTCCGCCTTGAAAGCATGGCAGCAAATCCTGCCATTCATCCCATGATATTTTAAAACCGTTGTTTGCATGCTTGTTTTATGGCGCAAAAAAATGATCCCATTCGTCAGCGGAACGGAGTGGTTAATATTCATCATTTTATTGCTCTTGCGGGTTTCGACCCGCCCAACACCATTGCAGCTGGCGTGAATGTTTAATGCCCTCACAAAAGTTATGCCACACGCTATGTTACGAAGGATTACTTTTTGAGGAAAAATGTCACAATAAGAAACTTTATAATAGAATTTATTAGAGGGAAAATCTACGGAACGATTCAATTTACGCCTCCCCGCACTCCATCGCATCGCTGGAGAGAATCGAATTCCTGAACCCCAATGGCATCGCATTTGTGGATCACACACTGTTTCAATTATGGCCCTAGTCAAACTAGTTCTAAAACAATTTAAATATCTATTCATGTGCGCTGCTGCTGTGCCGTTTTGCTGTTGCCGGTTTGATTCCCTCGTATGTCACAGTTGGGGACATCTTTGCATAAGTTTTCGCTATGCAACAGCTCCCCAACCTCTCGCATCCACTCGCATCTCCGTCAACTCTCCCGTCGACCTTCCCGGTTCTGTACTTCCGTGAGCGAGGACGGAACTAGACTCTTGGTATGCTCATAATGGTGCGTCCGGGACAAGTTATGAATATTAAATAAGATGATATTTCATCGTTCTCGTTATGCCATTCTCTGTTGGGTTTTTTTTCTCTGGTTCTTTCAAAAACTGGAAAGGTTAATCATCGTCCAACAGAAACTTTAAATGGGCCTGAATCAGGTTGGAAACCACAATTATCGTGGTTACCATCGAAAGATCCAAAAAAATGTTCATATATTCAACAACAATCAATCGAAGTTATTAGACACGGTATGGGTACGCGTTGTGAATTATTCCAATCGATGCCAACGAATACGCAGATGAAAAAATTATGAAGCTAGAAAAAATCACTTTTTGTTCTCTCCTTATTGCTATGTATTCATTTCCGGTCGTTTCATGCAGCTCGAATGCATTTGAAAATAAGGAAGAGTGGGTGAGGGGAGGGGGGGTAGAAACAAGAGAGCTATGCAGTTTCATATTGAAATTGAAATGATACCCTCCCTGCTTCCTGCACCCGCAGCACCCGGAAGAGGAAGCAAATACGAGAAAGCGAAAAATTGCCAGGAAACGAGGGAGCCATTCCGATGCGAGGCGCTGTTTTTAGGAAAGAATGTTTTTTTTTGCTCTGCTCGCCAACACAGTCCCGGAGGCTGCTGGTGGGAGGAAATAATTGATGGTTTTGAGTTCGTTTAATTTTTTCACTGCCTATTATTGTGTGCACGCTACCTAACTATTCTGTCTGCGAGAGGGGCCTTGTACATGCTCATATATACATAGTTATGAACAGCTCATTGCGCTGTTTGTTGAATAAAAGAACGCGAATGGAGATCAACAACGGCGGAGCTGCGAGTTGGCAAACAATCATTTGATTGTGGGGTACAATAATTGTGGTGAGCTGCAACTGCAAATGAGTCTATTAAAAAGGATTTGTAGGCTTGGTCTGGAATTGTGCGCTTTGTTCGAAGGTTTTGTTGACCTTTTTATTGCTGCTGCTGCTCGGGGAATGCGAAATCAACCTGGTCATTGTGGGTCACACGCTACAGTGTTTGCTCGTTTGTTCGTTTATCCTGCATGCGCATATCCCCTGGCGATAGTTGGGTTTTTGTTATATGAATTTATTAGCACAATTTTCCGATTGGAGTTTTCTGAAGTATTGATAATTTTTGGTGCATTTTCAAGCAATTTTTCAAATTTCTTTCGATGTAAATCACTAGTTTGTATTGTACAGAATGAATAGCTTAGTGTTTGGTTATACCTAAATGACTTAATGTGAGCAGTGACGCCTTTTTTAAAACACCGTACGCATAAGGGTGTCAAATAATGAAACCGATCGTAGTTTTTCTTGATATCAGATACCGAATATTCGGTAAGTTTCGTTGCTCGGTCGCCGGATATTCCCCAAATCGATTAATCGTCATACAAGTGATATAGTTCATGAAACTTTTAATAATTAAACATTTGGATAAGTAACAAAAAATACACTTTTTGTCCTTTTTAGAATATCCGAGGTTATTCCGCATTTTAACGCAGCAAATACTATTAGAATATGAACGAGACTGCACAAGGAAGACTGTACTTACCCTATATGAGAGCTTCTTCAAAAGCTAGATTGCAAAGTCGCTCCAAGGAAAAAGATTCTAATTGTCTAATCGCAACCTTATGAACCTATGGTTCAAGAAGGTTTATTTTTCAGCTTTGGAAACTTAATGAGCCCACAGATATTATTATTATAGTCTACAATAAGTGCCCATAATTGACAATATTTATTAGAGTGTATCCGGAATCTTCCAGGATGTGATAGATAATCATGGGGGGTCTCCGTAGCCACATTGGTTGCGCGTTCGCTTAGTAAGCGATCGATCGTGAGTTCAAAACTCAGGGCCCTCATTGACCATCTTTGTGTTGTTATAGAATAACTACGTCCACGCAACATTCATCAACGATAGAGATCCACGGTCGAAATAAGATCGACTCATCCATACAACTGCTCTGCTCTGCAAGACACATCGGGCTGCTGTTCTATAAATAACTCAACATTGATCAATCAACTGTCTCTGCTGTCCGGTCTAACTGGACAATGGAAGAACAGAAGGAAAACTCTTACGCCTAAACGGCTACTGTGTAAATGTGTACCATATGCAATGGTATAGAAGGGAATACTCTAACGCCGAAAAATGGCAACTGGATAATGTGCTAATTATAGATATGATAAACATGTGACATGTACACGATTAAAAGTCGGCTCTGTTACAGCTAAAATACTAATGAGCCTAAAATAAACAAAAGGGATTAAAAAAAATAGATAATCATATTCGATAAAACAAAATCCATCTTCACATGTGGTCGAATCACAACTTTGACAAAGGTATTGTTTTGGGATGCATTTGCTTCAAATTGTATCTTATTCAAAAAGCATTTGGAAATGATAAAATTTGGTTCTGGACACAGTTGTATAACAATAAAATTAAGAAACTTCCTAGAAATGAAAACCTACAAAAATAGTGTTTTCTTAGGTGTTTATCGATTTTCAAAAATTCATGATGAACCATGATGAACCATGGTGAACCTATCTCTCAACCGAATTAAAGTTCTCTAAATGCTCAACAAATCATTTTTTCGACACCAAATTTTCTTATCTTTTAAATGGAAGTAATAGTATCGTTGTAAATACGCCCAGGTTTTTTAACGCGGTTTTTTACGCTGATTTTAGAATTAACGCGATTAAAGAACGAAACACTTCTATCTGTTTAATGAGGAAAGAATTAGTCGAAAACAACGTGTAGGATCACGATTCCTATAAAAGGTATGTAGGATGAGTCTACCTCTTATGACTTTAACACAGACAAACAGACATGGTTTGGTTTTATGTCAAAGATTTCTAGAGGCTTCACCTACCCACATTTCCATAAGGACGAATTTCATGCCAACTCGACTGGCCGTTGGCAGCACCATCTCAGATAGCAGCGAAACGTTGTGGGTGTAAACACACGGGTCTTTTAAACAACTTTGCATACTTGAAATATTAAAAAAAAATAAGGCTACTTTTTAGGGCCAAATGTTTTTTTTTCTTGATTTTTTACAAAAAAAAATATAACTCAAAAACTATAATACCTTCAAAATTCGTGTCAAAGGATGAAATATAGGAAATTATTTAAATTTTTAGAAAAAAACAATTTCCTTAAAAAAAATTTTTTTTTGAAAAAAAAATTTCGCTGAAAAAAAAATATATTGAAAATTAAAATTCATTTTTCTCAAAAATGTTTTTTTTTAATTTTCAGGAAAATTATATGAATAGCTCTAAAAATTTCCAACAAGTCGTCCATACATCGGAAGACATCGGCACTTTTACAGGGAAAAAGTTTTTCTAGCAACAACTTATTCATGTTTTCTTTAAAAAAAATTAGAACTAAAAACAACCCCTAATTTTGTCTAAAATCAAGATAGCGATGCAGTGTATTCGACAAAGTTTTAGATCTTATTAAAATATGAACTTTCGTCGAAGACGTCAAATTTATATCTTTCATATTTTCTGGGCATTTTGGTATGGAGGCCCCCGAAAAAAATAATGTTTTACTCGTTATATTTTTGTGCGTAAATTCTCGCGTTTGGCATGTTCTGGACATGTTTCTGAATAAAAAAAAGTTAGTAGAGTATGTAAATCGCGATAATCTATACATACAAATGTTACGAATTAAACATCAAAAGTAATTTTTCCCTGTAAAAGTGCCCATCTTCCGATGTATGGGTGACTTGTTGAAAGTTGATTGAGCTATTCATATCTATTTTCTCAGAATTTTGAAAAAAAACAGGTTTTCGAGGAAAATAAATTTTAATTTTCAAAATATTTTTTTAAATGAACTTCTTTTTCAAAAATTTGCTTGATATTTTTCAATGAAAACATGAATAATTCCATACATTTCATTCTTTGATCAACATTTTGAAGATCTTATAGTTTTTAAAGCAAAATTTTTCGAAAAAAGTTGAAAAAAAAATAAAAATTTCAAAAAAATTCTCACACAAAATCTATCAGCATTTTAGTCAATGCATGAAATGTAGAAAATTATTCATGTTTTCATTAGAAAATATCAAAAAAAAAATTTAAAAAAAAGTTCATTTTCAAAAAATATTCTGAAAATTAAAATTTATTTTTCTCGAAAACCTGTTTTTTTTTTAAATTCTCAGAAAATATATATGAATAGCTCATTCAACTTCCAACAAGTCACCCATACATCGGAAGATGGGCACTTTTACAGGGAAAAAGTTTTTCTAACAACAACTTTTTCATGTTTTTCTTGAAAAAAAATACTAATAATGTCTAATTCGTAACGTTTTTATGTATAAATTATCGTGATTTACATGCTCTACTAACTTTTTCCTATTCAGAAACATGTCAAACGCGAGAATTTATACACAAAAATATAACGAGTAAAAAATTAGTTTTTTCTGGGGTCTCCTTACCAAAATGCCCAAATTTTTGAATAAAAAATTCATTGAAAAAAAAATATTCTGAAAATTAAAATTCATTTGTCTCGAAAACATGTTTTTTTAATTCTGAAAAAATAGATATGAATAGACCATAGAATTACAAACAAGTCACCCATACATCGGAAGATGGGCACTTTTACAGGGAAAAACTTTTCCGAACAACTTTTTCATGGTTTTTGCTATTAATATTAAACTCGTAACATTTCCATTGCTAAATTTTCGCGATTTACATGCTCTGTCAACTTTTTCCTATTCTGAAACGTGTCAAGAGCATGTACAACACCATAATTTATTTAAAAGATAAATTTTCACGTGCTAAAAGCTAAATTTCAGTAAAATTGCTCTTATAGATTCTGACATAAATGTGCCGCCAGGTGAAAAACTAGGTTTCGTTAATAACACGTTTTGACCTCACATATACTGCGATTGTAATGAATGGAACAAAATGTTTATGAAACTGTTTTTGGGGTCGTTAACAATTTTGTTGTTATACACCGTGTCCAACACATTCTCATACACTTTTTTTTACCTCGCTGTAGTGGTGAAGCAGCAGCGTATATCTTTGTATTGGTGTAGTCTCGCACTATGATTACTTAATCCAATTACGGATCTGTTCGATTATTTTCATTCAGTGTTTATCAACGATGAAAAAGTTTCTTTCTGTGGTGATAATAAAGTTTTTGGAATCAGGTTCAGAACTGGTGTCGGGATTTGTCCGCCTTTTTGGCCAGAAATGAAAGGCCTTCATATAGTAACACATGCTGTCAAAGATAAATATGCAAATGTGACTAATGTGGCCCAATTCAAGGCCGTAAAATAATTTGCAACGAAATTCGAATCATTGGCGAATCAATCAGTAGATCGAAAATCATGAATTTTTAATAAAATCATTTTAAAAAAATTAGGCGAAAAATAATGTTGCGAATCACCCTGAAATGGAAATGGGCACCCTAATTAAAAATTTTAAAAAAACGCTCCTAATAATTTGCGAAAAGGAACAAAATAACAATTTTACGGAGATCTGAGGACGGCTTCATCGGTTTGACATGGATTGGCTGTATAATTGTTCCAAAAGGTAGCCTTGAAAAAAAGCCGTTTGTTATGCGAACTTGGTTCAAACGGGTTATAAAAGTTGAAGTGGTGTAAACCCGACACCAATTACTCATGTGATCTGTTCTCAATAGCCGACTATTGAAAAGAAAAGTTTAATAAATTCAACATAAACACAAGAAATTTGACATTCTTCGGTTTTCTTTCATCGATGCTCACAAATGTACACAAAACCATAATTAATAAAGCCTTCCCTGGAGAAGTACTCGTCGTTTTGCTTTATTGATTATTTTGATTCGACATATGCGTTCGAAATCTCTTGAATTTTCGTTAGCGGTTTCATTTTTAGTTTCATAAAGTGACCCGCTATATAGAAATCAAAGACGTAATCCTACGTCAAAACACTATTTGAAGAAAAATCTGAATCCATTTCAGTTTGATCAAAACAAATTTGGACGAAGTAATTCAGAATGAGGTGAACAAAACTCGATACGTTTAACACTGAAAAACGTAATTAGTTCACTGAATTTCAAGCAGTAGTTTAGAAAAGAAGTAATCCATGGTTGTAGTAATTGTTGCGTTGCTTTGCATTGAATCAGTGCGATCGGATTCCGCTGGATGGCATTTGCAAGATGATTCCTCACCGGTAATTTTAATCTTAATGTTGCCCCAGGCTCTGGTGTCAGAAATGCCGATAAAATAAGAGAAACCATCGTGTGTACATAAAAATACACTGGAGTCGCTTTTTACGCTGTGCCGCGTAAATTCCAAAATCCGCGTAAATTCTAAAATCCGCGTAAAAATAAACCGGGTAATATTCATAATCCGTGTGAAAATCTAACAAACAGTGAGTTATTAGTTCAAAATGCAACCCATATTCTAACAATTGATTAACTGATTTTTTTTGCATGCTACAATATTTTTTTCCCTGTTGGGTGCGAACCACTGCGTCCATTATTTTGAAATATTGTGGTATACCCCTTTTTATACTACACTTCTAGCTTATCTACTACTCATTGATGAAAGAGTAGACTGAAAGCTATAGCGAGATAGGTGCCAATCAGGAATAATCTGTTTGATAAAATTTATAATCCTGATCGGCGACGCAGACCAAATTTCCTTGGGCTCCAGAATAGCTTTATCAAGATGTTGATGTCTGCGTCTAGTTAGAGCTCCGCAGTTACAGAGCAAACGTTCCGAGGTTTCGCTTTCGGCATTACAAAAGCGACAAATATCATCTTGTGCTAAACCTATGTTCTTAAGATGGTATTTACTCGGGCAGTGTCCTGTTACAAGACCAGTAAATGTGCTTACGTCTTTCTTATTAGGGCTTAACAGCTGTTGAGTAATTTTAATACTCGGCGTAATTAGTTTATTTTTTCGCCTTTTTAAGTTTTGCAGCCACCCAATTGGCTGTCACTTCCCGGTGCTACAATCATGATATCTGTATCTACTTGTATTTCTCGGCTACTAATCAGTGATACAATACAAACTTATTTCGTGAAAAGTCACATCAATTAGCATATTGAATTTTTACGCGATTGATACGTGCTGCGTGAAAAAACCGCGTAAATTCCGAAATCCGCGTAAAAAAAACCACATAAATTTCGAACTCCGCGTAAATCCCAAAAACCGCGTAAAGTAAAACCGCGTATAAAAAAACCGCGTAAAAAGCGACTTCAGTGTACAAATAAACCCAAAAACCATTTGATATTCGAATGAAACATTCAGCATCTTTCTCAAAAATTTCACTAAGATGTCACGGAACGTGGTTGATACGCTTGAGAAGGAGTGAAACCCAAAAGTTGTGGTTCATCGATCCAGTTTACTCCTTGAGGCGAATGAACCAACATACAAACAATTTGGCTTGTTATACACTATCCGATATATTTGAAGCTGTGAAGCAAACTACATCCGGCAATCCGGCAAGAGAAAGCAAAGCAAAAATTGCACGTAGAAATTCAATCCAAGAGTCAGCATTCTCGATTCGAAGACCGAGGACCGAAGACTAGAGCAAAATGTTATCTGAACAATTGTTATGCAATTATTCATTCAACCTTGGAATTTCAATATCATCCCATCAAACTAAATGCCACGATCAGATTACTCTGCTTTCCTGTTTTGTTCCGACAGCCATCTCTAGCGTTGAATATCTTCATCTCGAGAGTAATACCTCAATAAAAAAAATAGAATAGATGTGTGTCCCGTCTCCCAGCTCAAGCTGCAGTTTAGGATGCAGTGCGCCACGATGAAATGAAAGTGCACCAGAAAAAAAAAGTTCCCCATCGGAGGAACTAATGCACAAAGACTATGATTTATGACAGAGCTATACTGCAGCAGCAGAGCTGAGCAGGATTATTATTTTTCCATGTTTACGATGAGTGTGACGGAGCCGTCCCGATTCCAGGGATCTGAAGTGGAAAAGAATCGAATGTTTTTTTTCTTCTTCCAATCCACTTCACTAGACAGTGCTGCGGAAGTGTATGTGCGGGTGCGCCCATTTCTGTAAAACCCGCTGAGTTATGAATGTATTTATAAAATATATTTTCCCACTGTTCACATTTCTATCCGATTTGCTGCCGTGCTCAGTGAACACTAACTGAAAGCTAACATTTGCATAATAGATAAAGTTTTGCTGCTCATTTTTTTTTCTCCTTGTTGCTCGTTGTTTGTTTGCTGCTGCACTTTGCCCGGTTGTAACTTTACATCGAAATTGTCATCCAGTTGGGTACACAAACGGCAACGGCGGACAGCTAACAAGCCAACAAAGCTGCAGCAGCGCGAGTCATGTGAATATACACTGCCGGTATGCGATTGTGGGACATTTCGTGCCCAAATCCTGGTCCGCACATTTTAGCTTATGAATTTATTATGTATTGTACACCGGTTGCCAATAACACATATTACAGCTGCGACTTTTTTTTGGTTCTGTTTACTAAAGTTAGAAAGCTTTCGATTCGCCGGAATGTAATTTCCGCTGCTTCCTAAATTATTTTCGAAACCGAACCCCGAATTTACAGCCAAACCATGGAGTGATCGGTACACATGGCAAACATGGAAAGGCTTGTACCAAATATCGCCATTACTTGTTGGGAAAGTTGAGCCAATAGAATGCGGATGTGCATCGCAGAAACCTTCCAGCCTGATGATGAACAAACTGCATTCTTTGTTTGGCTACATTCATGAAATTCGCGCTCGGTAGAGTACATACTCGACGAGAAGCTCTTCTTCATCATTTGCTGGTAACCGAGCTCGAATTTCAACTATCCTCAAAGTACACAACAGTGACGTTCGAAAGCATTATTTCTCATCATGCTCCCCTTACCCAGCGGCTTGGAATCTATCAATGATACGAATTTCAGTATTGAACCGACACTGACGACCTTCTCCATCATCACACAATCGAATGCACTCTCCATTATGGCCGAGTCGCACATTTCACAGGATGCTCGTCCAACGTCACTGTCGGCTTCTGACACCCACGCGGATGGTTTGGCCCAAAAAAATGATATTTCATAGCTTCGTAGCATTTCACACAAAATCCGAGGATTTGCAAGCAATGAAAATAATTGACGTAATTATCCGAACGCATGGAACCATCATCTCAGCGATTCGTTTCCCCGGGTCGATCCCGCACTGGGTGCCATCAATATCGATCAAACATCCGTAACAATCGCGCGCAGCAGTCCATCGAATCGTACTGAGCTCATCAAACACAATCGCGTCCTTTTCTGTCCGACCGGTTGCTGAATACATCACAGCTGCATCAGCTGATTGGAAATCATCAGCAAGTGGCCGCGAAATCAAACCCCGGACACAATGGTTGCCCGTCGAGATGGGAATTCTGTCCGGCGCGCACATCCCGACTTGTTGTAAATTGCAAAATGCAAATTAGAGCATACTTCAAAAATCCCCACGCGCTGTTTGCGCCAGGCCACAAGCGAACGGTCCCCCGCCATCAATTATGCGAAAATTCCACGCGCATTTTCCACCCGGGAAGGCTCCAAATTGATTTTACACCCCAAGCAAACGGGTTCGCACTCATTTGGGTGGAAAATTATCGAAACGCGAATGCATCCAGTTGACAAATTGGTGTCTACCTCCCCACCCAATCCCGAGAGAACAAAAACCACCTCCACCTCCTTACCACCCTCACTCGCCGACATTAGACTAACGATTAAAACAAACCACTCGTCTCGTCCCGTCACTCATAGATTCTCTCTCAACAGCCGTCCGGGCCAAGATCACCGGCTCCCAGGAGGTGTACGTGAAGAAGGGCAGCACCATCTCGCTGTCCTGCGTGGTCAACGTGCACGCGTCCTCCATCTCGTGGTAAGTATTGCGGATTATTTGCCGAATGTATTTACCTATTCCCGCCGGCCACGGCTCGCAAATATTAACAGAACCAAGCCGGCAGGCACCTATCGGTGGCTTCCGAGAATTACCGGGGGTTTTGTTCCGCCGAAATGGGCACCATTTTGGGGCACACCACTCGGCTTGGGCTGCTGGGATGAATCGCAGGCCTAGTATTGACATTGTGCAAGATTAAGTAATTGAAATCGTATCGAGAGGACAGAATCCGCAACGTTGACGGACTTTTCCGGTGTTTTGTTTGGTTTGTAATCCCATACACATTAGACCAGCGATACGCAACATTTTTTCAAGAGAGCACAAATACATTACTATCGTAGGATTACGAAATTACAGGGTTTTCCAACTTTAAATTCCGAAAGTAAATTGAAATAAAACACACTTAGAATTCGAATTTCGATGAATTTTCCCCTCCGATTGGTCATTTCCCCTCCGTTGGTCGTCGATAAGTTGCTCGTTATTGACAGCTCTGTTCGGGAAAGCACACAAATGGACGGAACAAATGTATGGGAAAATGGAAACGCTTAAAGTTTTTATGAATTTTAACCACTTACAAACCAGGGGATTCTAATGTATAGCATATTAAACAAATCTTACGGAATTTCAGATTCGTTTAGTATGTAAATCGCTAAAATTCGTTCGCGGCAAAAATAGTTATTAACGTTAACTTTATTTCATAAAAACGTGACCTGTTTTCTGATTTGGCACCCTTAATGAAAGACGTAGTTCTACGTCAAAAAAAAAAGGAAAAAGTTGATTTTTCGGACAACCCTAAAATGGAAATGGTCACCCTACTGAAAAAATAAAAAAAATACGGGTCTAATGTTTTGCGATATAGAACAAAACTACCACTTTTAACGAAAATCTGAGAACCACTATATCGGTTTGGCATGGAATGGCTGAATTGTGAATCGAGCGATCGTTACCCCAAAATCGTTGTTTCAAGAATCATCGTACGAAATTGTTAATTTGTGTGTTATATCTCGAGTTCGCGTTCTTTCGGTCATGTGGGCGATTTTCTTCTCCATATTTTAGAAATACATTCAAATAAGCACAGGTCGGACTCGATTATATATAATCGCAATTTCACTTTCAACGTGAATTTTCGAATCCCATACATAATCGAATCACAAAAAAGCTATTTTTCTAGTAATGTTTGACATTCATACATTAATGAAAAAATTGTTTTCTTGAAATTCGATTATGTATAGGATTTGAAAATAATTGTTGAAAAAAATGGTGGACTATAAATAATCGAGTCCGACCTGTATACGTCATCAATTACATACGTATGAATATGTTGGATAGAGTGGCAGCGAAAATGGTCATGTCAAATTTAAAAAACCGACCATGTACATTTTTTTTATTGGCCCAAAAAATTAACTGTGCATAGTTTCAGCTCAATTGGACATGATTTAGGGCTGTCCCGAAGCGCTCAAAATTTTGATTTTTTGATCCTCGAAAATCTTCCAAGGGGTGGAGTAACGGAAATTTGGAAAATCGAATTTTTTTTTTTTCGATGCCAAATGACTTAAAAATGCATGAAACATCGAGATCTGGTGTCATCATTCCGGCCGGAAATCGACCTTTTGGGACTAAATCATGTCCGATTGAGCTGAAATTTTGCACAGGTATTTTTTTAGGCCAATAAACAAAATGTGCATGGTCGATTCTTTGAATTCGATAATAATTTTTTTCCATACCCTCATTGCCTCTCAGGCTTAGTCCCAAAGTCTATTTTCGGCCAAAATTTTTTTTCAAGATGACACCGGATCTCGACGTTTTATGCATTTTATAGTCATTTGGCATCGAAAAAAAAATTTCGATTTTCTGAATTTCTTTCCCTTTCCACCCCCCTTGAAAAATTTTCGAGGATGAAACAATCAAAACTTTGAGAGGTATCGGAAATATAATTTCGATTTTCCAAATTTCCTTTACTCCCCTCTTGGAAGATTTTCTTGGATGAAAAAATCAACACTTTGAGCGCTTTGAGGCACCCCTAAATCATATCCGGATGAGCTCTCGAGTAATGCACAGATCATTTTTTGGACCAATAAACAAAATGTACATGGTCGGTTTTTGAAATTCGGTGATGAAATTTTTTCCATACATCCATTGCCACCCTAATGTTGTATCGTGAAGGTAGAAGCATGCTATTAATATTTAATTTTAGAATTTTCTAAATTCCCATTCATCACTACTATTCTATTCATGACTATTTTCTTTGATAACAACACTTTACACAATTATTTCACATTGGTTATCATATTTTCAAAATTTGATGTTCGATGTGTAAAAATCAAATTAAAGGGTGTGTCACATCAAATTGCATCACGGAAAAAACGCTGTAGAAATTCGCCCAGTAGACCGATCCATTTGAAAATTTTAGACAGTAAAATAAAAACTATTAAACAACTTTTGGCATTTTCCATTTTTCATACTTCGAGCCCAAGCCCGTATGCTCGCACCTTCCTCTTTACCCCGTCCATAAGGTTCTGTACAACGTCAGGTTGTAGTTTTTTTGAACAGAAATCCATTTTCTCTTGAAGTCCGCCTCCGATTTGACAACTTTAGGGTTCTTCCGGAGGGCCTGCTTCATAATCGCCCAATATTTCTCTATTGGGCGAAGCTCCGGCGCGTTGGGCGGGTTCATTTCCTTTGGCACGAAGGTGACCCCGTTGGCTTCATACCACTCCAACACGTCCTTTGAATAGTGGCACGAAGCGAGATCCGGCCAGAAGATGGTCGGGCCCTCGTGCTGCTTCAATAGTGGTAGTAAGCGCTTCTGTAGGCACTCCTTAAGGTAAACCTGCCCGTTTACCGTGCCGGTCATCACGAAGGGGGCACTCCGCTTTCCGCAAGAGCAGATCGCTTGCCACACCATGTACTTTTTGGCAAACTTGGATAGTTTCTGCTTGCGAATCTCCTCCGGAACGCTGAATTTGTCCTCTGCGGAGAAGAACAACAGGCCCGGCAGCTCACGAAAGTCCGCTTTGACGTAGGTTTCGTCGTCCATTACCAGGCAATGCGGCTTCGTCAGCATTTCGGTGTACAGCTTCCGGGCTCGCGTCTTCCCCACCATGTTTTGCCTTTCGTCGCGGTTAGGAGCCTTCTGAACCTTGTATGTACGCAGGCCCTCCCGCTGCTTGGTCCGCTGGACGAATGAACTTGACAAATTCAGCTCATTGGCGACATCCCGGACCGAACTTCTCGGATCACGTCTAAACTGCTTAACTACGCGCTGGTGATCTTTTTCACTGACGGAGCATCCATTTTTGCCGTTCTTCACCTTCCGGTCGATGGTTAGGTTCTCGAAGTATCGTTTTAGTACTCTGCTGACCGTGGATTGGACGATTCACAGCATCTTACCGATGTCCCGATGTGACAACTCCGAATTCTCGAAATGAGTGCACAGGATTAATTCACGACGCTCTTTTTCGTTCGACGAAATTTTTCCAAATTTACGAAAAATTGACAGTGAAGCATGGCCAACGTGATCTATACACTCTTATCTGATTTTAAAGCGAAAGCTGAAGATATAATTCCTAAAAATTAAATTTCTACAGCGTTTTTTCCGTGATGCAATTTGATGTGACACACCCTTTACTACCAATCCGAAATAAAAAATAATAATAAAACAGAAATTCACACGAAGAAATATCTTCTCTCACTTCTAATATACAGGGTTTTCCAACTTTAAATTCCGAAAGTGAAATAAAACACACTTAGAATTCGAATTTCGATGAAACTTTTATTTCAAATTAAAGTTTGGTTTATGCCATTTTGTTTGAAATACAACATCATTCAAATGTCCACCTAGGGCTTCCTCGCACACCTTGATCCGGAACAGGTAATTTTCGATGACTTTTCGGCACATATGGGGCGGTATCTCGGTCATAACTTCACGAATGTGTCTTTCAAATGTTCAAGAGTTTGCGGAGAGTTGGCATAGACACGGTCTTTCGCACAACCCCACAAAAAAAGTCTAGCGGGTTCAAATCGCATGATCTGGATGACCAATTGGCATCACCAAAACGCGAAATTAAGCGTCCCTCAAATTTCGTTCACAATATGGCCATGTTCGGTCGTGTTGTGTGGTACGTGGCGCCGTCCTGCTGAAATCACATGTCATCCGTATCCATGTCTTCAATTTGTGGCAAAAAAAAATCGTTTAACATGCGGCCATAGCGCTCACCATTCACAGTTACCGTCTCGCCGTCCTCATTTTCAAAGAAATACGGCCCGATGACTCCACCAGACCATAATGCGCACCAAACAGTGACTTTTGGCGGATGCAATGGCCTCTCAACAATCACGTGTGGATTTTCTGAGCCCCATATACGGAAATTTTGGGTGTTCACATAGCCACCGAGCTCGAAATGTGCCTAATCGCTGAAGAAAATTTGATGCGAAAATTCAGCATTTTGCTGCTGTTGTTCGTTCACCCAATCGACGTATGCCCGACGCATTCCATGGTCATCACGCTCTAATTTTTGTACCAGTTGGACTTTATATGGATGTAGGTACAAGACCAAATGCAAAATTCGCCACAATGATGTGTTTGACAAGCCCAATTGCTGAGCATGCCGTGTAATCGAAACATTCGGGTCATCCTCCACACTGGCAGCAACAGCAGCAATATTTTCGGCCGAACGCACATTGCGATGGTTTCACAATATCCGCTACGGATCCAATTTGTTCGAATTTACGCACTACATTAGCGATTGTGTGCTCTGTAGGCCGTCCATGACGACCAAAATCCGTCCGTAATGCTCGAAAAACATTTGCCGGTTTTTCATCATTTTTATAGTATAATTTAACAAAATGAACACGTTGTGCGATGCTAAAACGATCCATATTGTAAAAGGCAGACATTCAACTAACGATATGATGCTTTGGTTGACAGCTATGTCAAACGGTTGTCAGCGCAGGGCTGTATACTTTCGGAAGCCCGAAATGGAAAACCCTGTGCAGCCATTCCATGCCAAATCGATATAGTGGTTCTCAGATTTCTATGGAAAGTGGCAGATTTTTTCTTTATTGCGAAATATTAGACCCCTGGGTTTTTAATTTTTTCGTTAGGGTAACCATTTCCATTTTAGGGTGGTCCGAAAAATGAACTTTGGCCACTTCTTCCCAAAAATGACTTTCTTTAAAAATTCATAACTTTTGAACCATTCGACCGATTTAGATGATCGACATATCAAATTAAAGCCAAAGAGCTAGATATTTAAAAAATATTGAACAATATTAAAAAATATTGAACTTGAAAAAAAGATGGATTATGTTTTGGTAATTATTGATTGTAACCGCTTTTTATTGTTTTCATGGCTTTGGACTAGAGATAGCATTATTTGATGTAGACATACAGGGTGGGACATTTAAAGTGGAAGCATCTGGCAACCCCATAACTTTTGACAGAGATGTCAGATTAACAAATGTCATACCGCGTTGGAAGCGTCATTTCAGTACAATTTTAACCATGGAACAATACACACCTAAACAACGCGCTGAAATTGTTCAGCTGTACATTCAAAATAACTTCTCAATTGTGTTAACTAAACGTGCGTGGAAAAATAAAAATAAAGTTAAAACATCGCCTGGAGACAACACTATACGTCGATTATATGCCAAATTTATATCGTCTGGTAGTGTTGGTAATGCCAGTCATCTGTCCAGACAACGACCAAGAGGTTTCGACGAGAATATTGATGCCGTTCGAGCCAGTGTTGCAGAGACTCCATCGACATCAGGTCGCCATCGTTCGCAAGAGTTAGGCTTCGCTCGAACCACTCTCCGACGCATAATTCGTGTTGATTTGAAAATGTTTCCGTATAAAATTCAAATGGCTCAACAACTTAACCCATCTGACTTACCACGTCGACTTGATTTTGCGAAATGGACCATCGAAATGGCCAAAAATGAACGTGGCTTTTGGCAAAAAATCATAATGTCTGATGAGGCGCATTTCAACTTGAATGGAGGAGTGAATAAACAAAATTGTCGGTTTTATGCTACTGAAAACCCTCAATTCATCGAAACGCAACCTCTTTACGACCAAAAAGTTACTGTGTGGTGATAAAGTCATCGGCCCGTACTTCTTTGAAAACGAAAATGGAGCAACGGTAACCGTGAATGGGGAGCGTTATCGGACAATGATAACCGATTTTTTATTGCCATTTGTTCGTGAAAATGAATTGGACAATTACTGGTTCCAACAGGACGGCGCTACATGCCATACAGCGGCTGCCACGACCAAATTATTGCGCGAAATGTTCCCCGGAAGATTAATATCGAAAAACGGCGATTATGACTGGCCACCGAGATCACCTGATTTGACGCCTCCTGACTTTTTTTATGGGGATATTTAAAATCCAAGGTATACACTGGTAAACCAAGGACCCTGGCTGCGCTGAAAGACAATATCCGACAAGAAATTGCTGCCATATCGGCCGAAACATTGGGCAAACTAATGGAAAATGCCGAAACAAGGGCACATTTTGCGGTCAAGGCCAGAGGCGGTCATTTACGAGATATCATAATCAAAAAGTAGTTAGAACAAATCTCCTTGGACCAAAATAAATGAATTTCAAAAAAAAATTTAAAATTCCACTTCTTTACTTTGCTATTGCAAAAACAAATCCTTCCACTTTAAATGGCCCTCCCTGTATATTCGGACAATACCTTTCTCGAGTTTAGCTATTATCAACATATTCGGCGATCTATTTTGATTTATATAGATAGAAGACAATATAAGAGTGCGTTTTATTATATTAAAATCCATTTCCACTTTCGAACGAAGATCAATTTCGATACCGCAAACATCAAATGGACTAACAACGCTTATCAATATGTAATTGTAGAACACATGCGAATTGAACTTTTCGAATTTTCCCATTTTCCTTCAGAGTTTTCAGAAAATGTTCAATTGTCATGCTCGGTTGGAATATGTTTGGTTGAAATATGTGCATTATTTTTATGGGACCCCCTCTCCTTTCCAGAGGACGAAGGGTTGTCATACCATCATAGAACCATTTTTCGTACCCAAAAACCCTCACATGCAAAATATGGCTCATATTGAGCTTGATTAGTTCTCGAGTTATGCAGATATTTATGCTTCATTTGTGTGGCAGCCACTCTTAGAGAGGGGAGAGGAGTGACTAACCACCATAGAAATATTTATTGCACCCTACAACCTCCATATGCCTAATTTGGTTTCATTTGCTTCATTAATTCTCGAGTAATGCAGAAATTTGTGTTTCAAATGTCATCGCTTTACGAATTTGAAGGTCTACAAGAGTAACCATACCAATATTGCTATGTTTCATTACGATTAACATTTCCTGATTTTTTAACGAAACTATTTCTGAAATACCTTCGATGGAAATAAAAACTCTTCAGTGCCATTTTAGACGCGCTATGCTGGGTATTTCTGTAAATCTGTAATTCATCCTAATTCGTTTTCAATCAAACGAGTATAACATGTCCACGTGCTCCCCGCGAGCTACAATAAAAATGACTTTTTTCCAACAACTGCCATGAATAACTTTCAACTCTTTCCCCATCCCAGGTACCATGGCTCGGCAGTGGTGGACTTTGACTCAGCTCGCGGAGGCATCAGCTTGGAGACGGAAAAAACGGAAGGCGGTACGAGCAGCCGACTGATGCTGACACGAGCCACCCTGAAGGACTCGGGCAACTACACGTGCGTTCCAACGGGAGCCATCGCTGCCAGCGTTCAGGTGCACGTTCTAAACGGTACGCTTCTACTGCTGACTCAATGTGCATATTTCCATTTTACTCTACTCTCAACATTATATCCAACTATTTAATGAATGTCCACAATTTGTCTCCCCTTTCGCTAGGTGAACATCCGGCTGCGATGCAAACCAGCGCGGGTGCGGTGGTGGTGCTCTTCTGTCCTACACGATACATGCTTGTTTTTATACTTGTGTCACTAAATAGTTGTAATTTAAGTAAACTAATTCACTTCATATCAAGCTTGTTCGAGGCGGCACGTTTCGCACTAGCGTCAGCGGTAGTCAGTCTTCTCACTCGGATCCGTCGTCCTGTCATTTCCTCCATCGACAGCAGCAGCAGCAGCAGCAAGAGCTGTTGTTGTAGCGAAAGCTGCAACCACCAATCAGTTTCTTCCCTCTATCACCCCAACATCAGCATCCAGAGTCTGAACAGCCCGCCCACACTATCCCAGCGAAGATGATCCCCACGCTAGCGGCAGAATTCTATCCCGAATCCTACTTCATCTCCATTTTCACCATCATCATCCCACACGTCAACGACCTTTGTCGTATCTGTGAATAATAGAAATAAATAAGCAAGCAGCACGAGAACAGAAATAGAACACAATGATTAGCAGTGAGGTATGATCTCATCAACAGCTGGATGCTGTAGTAACTGTAGTTAAAAGCATTTTCTACTTCTACTCCTCCCAAGAGGGAAACGGATCCGTCGTGTGAGGGCTGGAAGATGGTATTTGCGTTCGTTGCCGAAGGGGGAGATGCTTTCGATTGATTTATTTCCGACTACGGAATAATTGCAATGAATTCTTGTTACGACAGACACTGAGTGGACTGATTGGATCCCCCCCCCCCTCAATCTCGGATTCCTATGGGCAACGCAATCAGAAAATGCTTTACCATCTTCCACGCCCCTCGAAGACACTGCCTCTTCGCGAGAATATAAATTTACTCAATAAGACAGACCATCATCAAATAAACAACAAACCAATAAATACCAAACACTGTTACGTCACTGTCTTTTCGAGCGAATTGTAAATGTGTGAGTGTGTTATGTTTCTACCCAAAATGGAAATCGAATAAAATCTAGTAATAGGGAAAAAAACAAAACAAACATCATACCCAGAATAAAATCAGTTCTAAATAGCTGTGAAACTACCAAAGTAAACTAATACCGACAGCGAGCGCGATTCGGTTCTGCCCCCTGAAGAGTTAATAATTCAATATCTGGATTGTAACATAAAATAACAATGAAATAGAGGATAGGTAAGGTGTAAAAAATTCCAAACGAACGATCACAATAAATATTCGAGCATGACACTCGGAAAACTGTGTCGAAACGGTTGTAAAACTATTGGACGTAAAGTTTGAGCTCTTAAACCCGGTGCAAGTCAAAAAAAAAGTGAGGCCATAGAATTGGAGCATACGAAAGCTGCACGGAAGTAGGTTGTAATATACTTTAATGGAAAGGGGATGGAGTGCGAGTGCGACTATGGAGCGAGAGTAAGAGAGAGAAAGAACGGAAAACAGGAATCCTTTAATCATCCAACTTTTGAGTTATGTGCTGTAAATGAGAAGATGAAAAAAATGGAACGGATTTGACGATGAGAATATAGTAAAATGGTAGCGAACCATAGCCATAATTCACACAGAAGATCATTAACTAGAGATGGTGTTTTGAAACACTATTGCGGCAGAAAAGTGAGATAAATAATTTGAGAATAATAAATGAGTTGTAAAATCTAACAAACAAAACGAGTTTTTCTTCTGACTTTTACTATCATTTTGAGGTCTGAGATGTTCGGTACTATCAGGAATATACACATGAAGCCGCGATTTACACATCGATAGTTACACGTACTAATGTAGCAGGTTGAAAGATCATCATTTTTTTATGTATATAAATCAAAATATATGTAGAAGTGTCTTGCAGAATTTTTCCAAATTTGAATTGGTGAAATTGTGCCATCCGTAGAAATATACTGTAAAACTACTGTAAATCATGAAAAAGGCAATTTTATTTATATGTTTTGAAACATTCGAATACCTGATTTGACACAGGTGCGCTGAACTAGAGCATTCAAAAACGTGGACAGACCATGATCATATTTTCGACTGGTCAAACCAAAATCATTTACCTTACCATGCATCGTACATCATTCGCTGCACAATCATAACTGAGTGGATTGCTGAGCTGGCACCCGTTTCTATACAGGTTTTGGTGATTCCAATAGTTTGCGCTTGAAGCGCTTTTTGAGCTATTGAAATAGAAATAAAAGACGTAGTCCTACGTCAAAAACGTTTTCATATGCATACACCAGATAATTCCAAGTTGGATGAGAAATTCTGGTGCTCTCAGTGGAGAAATCTAGATCCTAGATACTGTTTCGAATTTCGAATCAATCCTAATTCGGTCCAATGTGAAAACTCTGTTAAGAACACCACTTCTAAACCGCAATCGTCATAGGGTAAATGATATTGGTTTGTCCATTTTAGGTTTTTTTTTACGCAACTAGTAAATGCAAATAGATTTTTCTTCATGAAAATCACATATAATCGATACGAGCTTGGGTTTGTTGGAAAGCCCCAAGTCTCTAGTTGCTAATACTACCATAAGACGTTGAAATTATTCAATTTTTTTCGTTTTTTAACGATTTTCCTCAAAGAGAAATTATGATCATGGTTTGACCACCTCTGATCACTTCTGAGCAGCGGCTTCACTGTTGGAGATGCTTAGGCTTATTGGGCTTAATTTGATGCTGTGCCATAAACTGAACACTCTCTCAACGTTAAAGGCTTTCTCTAGCCGAAAAGTTAATGGGTCCTATTGAGAAAGTAGATTTCAGGCTACTGGCAAGGCTAGGATGCCGATCCTATTCGGTCTGAATAAACTAGCCGAAATTTTCGTTGGTTCTTATTTAAAAAAATCATACCTGATTCCTCCAATCTTTTCGATGAACGATTTCTATTATTCTATCACTATTAAACTAAATGATAAAAAATACAAGTTCTCTTGATGGTTTTAGTGCATGTTTTCAGCACCGAGGTCAACCAGGAAATGGCAGATTTTTCCTAGGACTCCTGCCAAGTAGCAAAGTCTAGATTCTTCCAAACTTTTACTCCTCCCATAGCTTACTATATTCATTTTGTCATGTTCGTCGACTTACACATGAAGGATTGCAGCTTCCAAAAGGTAAGTATGTGTTGTGTGTGAGTTGTACTAAATTAATATAATGACTAAATCAGGGTTTTCCAACTTTAAATTCCGAAAGTAAATTGAAATAAAACACACTTAGAATTCCAATTTCGATGAAACTTTTATTTCAAATTAAAGTTTGGTTTATGCCATTATGTGTGAAATACAACATCATTCAAATGTCCACCTAGGGCTTCCTCGCACACCTTGATCCGGAACATGTAATTTTCGATGACTTTTCGGCACATATGGGGCGGTATCTCGGTCATAACTTCACGAATGTTGTCTTTCAAATGTTCAAGAGTTTGCGGAGAGTTGGCATAGACACGGTCTTTCGCATAACCCCACAAAAAAAAGTCTAGCGGGTTCAAATCGCATGATCTGGACGGTCAATTGGCATCACCAAAACGCGAAATTATGCGTCCTTCAAATTTCGTTCGCAATATGGCCATGTTCGGTCGTGTTGTGTGGCACGTGGCGCCGTCCTGCTGAAACCACATGTCATCCGTATCCATATCTTCAATTTGTGGCCAAAAAAATCGGTTAACATGCGGCCATAGCGCTCACCATTCACAGTTACCGTCTTGCCGTCCTCATTTTCAAAGAAATACGGCCCGATGACTCCACCAGACCGTAATGCGCACCAAACAGTGACTTTTGGCCGATGCAATGGCCTCTCAACAATCACGTGTGGATTTTCTGAGCCCCATATACGGAAATTTTGGGTGTTCACATAGCCACCGAGCTCGAAATGTGCCTCATCGCTGAAGAAAATTTGATGCGAAAATTCAGCATTTTGCTGCTGTTGTTCGTTCACCCAATCGACGCATGCCCGACGCATTCCATGGTCACCACGCTCTAATTTTTGTACCAGTTGGACTTTATATGGATGTAGGTGCAAGTCCAAATGCAAAATTCGCCACAATGGTGTTTGTTTGCTGAGCACGCCGTGGAATCGAAACATTCGGGTCATCCTCCACACTGGCAGCAACAGCAGCAATATTTTCGGCCGAACGCACATTACGATGATGCGCAGGTTTCACAATATCCGCTACGGATCCAGTTTGTTCGATTTTACGCACTACATTAGCGATTGTGTGCTCTGTAGGGCGTCCATGACGACCAAAATCCGTCCGTAATGCTCGAAAAACATTTGCCGGTTTTTCATCATTTTTATAGTATAATTTAACAAAATTAACACGTTGTGCGATGCTAAAACGATCCATATTGTAAAATGGCAGACATTCAACTAACGTTATGACGCTTTGGTTGACAGCTATGTCAAACGGTTGTCAGCGCAGGGCTGTATACTTTCGGAGGCCCGAAATGGAAAACCCTGTATATATATAATTCGAAACGTTATATTTAAATATAAAACTAGAGCCTAAAAAACGAAACAGTTACAATGGGGGAGAGGTCTCGATCTATCATAAGAACCTTCCCTACATACAAATTTTCACGTCGCCCGATTCATTTTATTGGAAATGCACTACATTCAAACTCATTTACTACAAATTTTTATTATGTAGGGGAACCCGGGGCAAGAGTACCACCGTAAGCTAATACGCGTTTATGAATGCTCTTTTGTTATATTTTTTCCATTTTTTTTTTGCTGGTTTGTTCATTTATACTCCTATTTAGGTGTAGCTATGCATCAAATTGATCAAAAGTTATGTTTACTATGAAAATGTTTGATTTACAAAAATGATGTTTTTGGCTTGTATTTTTCCAGTACGGAGCAAGAGTGCCAATCTTATAAAAATATAATTTTTGATGACAAAAGCACTGTGAAATTCACGGTGGTTCCAAAGAACGCAAACCGAAGTTCTGGTGGCGTTCACGAAAACCGGCAAGCCAATCTTCTCCGGCCAATTTGGTTTTGTCGAAAGAGTGATCTAAAATATTTCACTCTGCGATTTTATACCCTAGGTTGGGGATGTCGTATGTTGTCAGCCCATAAAATAACTTCTGCATATTAAGGATGTGACTCACGTGTTACTCCTCCTGTTGTTTAGAAAACACAATTTTAAAACAGCCTAACTTCTGCACATACCTGGCCAATGTTCTTCTGGGCAAACTATATTCCTCCGCAGCTCGTCTCCATAATTTACAGAATGTACGGCAACAACCATAGTTTCCATCTGCCACTGGTTTCGGAACCAAATCCGTTCATATTTACAAACCATGACCACAACAAACACAACCACGATTACACTATTTGCGTTTGACAGATCGAATTCGAGGTTACGACTATGGCATTTTTACCCCGGTAATAATGGCTCCTTTTGCTCCGGAAGTTGAGAGATAACACATTTATTTTTTATTGAAATAAATGCGTACGATTTAAATTAGTTCATACAGTATGTTGAAGAAAAATGATTATTCTATTTGTATTTATGGGTGGAGTCATGCAAACATATGGAAACTGAGGGTATTTCGTTAATTTGCGCCTGTGCGTTCTTATATAGATTGCAGTTGTAAGAAACTCAGTTAGTATTTATCTGTTTTCCAATAAAAAATATTTAAGGTTCTGGCTGATAATATGTGAGATATATGCAGTATTTGTATAAAACAAAGTTCTGTAGTTAAATAATTGTAGAAGATGGAAATAGGCAAAATAATCAGATGGGCACTCTTACCCCGTATGGCACTCTTGCCCCGGGTTCCCCTATCCGAGTTTTTGTCCGTCCAAATGAACTCATTATTTTCTACCATTAACACCTCCACTCCTTGTTCTGAAACAACTTCTTTGGGGTACTGATGTTTATCAAGAAGTCCGGCATTGTGAAGCTTTTGGCGCTCCTTGAACACCACTTGTGATGCGAAATAAGTGGAGTATTTTTAACAAATCTTGGTCAACCCTGGCAGAACTTTGGACAAGTTCATAGAATTTCGAACAAACAGAAACGGAGAATTAATGCTCACATCTTTTGCAATTGGTGCTTTCCAACTATCTGGGTTTTTGAGCTGGTATAAATTGCTGGTATAGATTGATGTTGATTTACACAAAAGTAACTACTCATTAGTTCAATGCAGCAGTTCCTTTCGTTACAAAAAGTACTGGGATGTCCCTACGTGACAAGCATGCCACGAACAAACGGCTTGGTATCCTACTAATTCCGCTTCACTGAATTGGTGGTTGGCGGACTCAATATGTTCTGCTTTAACAAGATATCTATCGATCGCTAGGTTGTTTCACAAATCAGTTAACGTTTCCCCTGCATTCTCAAAATGTTAAACTAGTAAGTAACTAGTAAGTTAAAATGGTAAGTTTTAAACTCGCTAACTCCTAGGAAAGAGGAGTCATCCGACATTCATTTCGTTCGATAGCACTGCATCCTGGAGCATATATAGCAACGAAGTATGCATCAAGATTCAATTGATTAAAATTATGAATCACCATATCTATATCCTTTTTATAACGAGGGTTCTCTTCTGGTTCTCCACTCACAGTATTTAGGATTACTGGCTTCATTATTCCTTGATACCGGATAATTTACAGGAATTCAGGCAGCTCGCACACCCTTTCAAATTCGAGTCCTTGAGGAAATGCGGTGCCTTCTTGAACGAGCTGCAAAGTATGTTGGACCACTGTATTCAACTGCTTCACCATGACCAATGTGCCCTTGCTTTATTCTGCATCTTGCGATAACAGATGGAATAAGCTTAAGGCATTATTACGAATAACTTTCTGGTGCGGTCCTCGGTTCTCATGGTCGTCCCGTGAGTTTGCGGGGAGGCTTTCGGATCAGGATCAACGAAACGAGGCAATTTTCAGGTAAATGGAAAACAGTTTATTGACTTACAGATCCTTCAAGTAAGGTAACGGTAACTTCGAGCTGGCGTGGTGGTGGATGGCTACAGCGTGGCGGAAATTTGCACCGGTGAGGCAGTGTGGAGATACGACGGTCGGCAGTTGGCATGATGTGTGATGTGGACATCTCAGTCAGTGATTTCTTCGGATCTTGGCTTCAGTAGAAGGTCGGAGCCTCCGTGTCGTCCTGACGATTAACGAGTGGAACGTGGCTATGAGCTCGTGACAACTGACCTGCGTAGCTCCTTTACGATGAGCCGTACCAGTACTCATGAGGCTGATGAGGGTGAGACAAGCGCACTATTATCGCACGTCCTTAACCCATTAACGACCAAGCTGTAAAAACTGTTTTTTTTTATGAAATCCATAGTCCAGGAGGTGCATTTAAGTGGAAATTAGCATCTAGAGCTCGACAGTGATTATCTAGACAAAAACTGTTTTCGACAAAGTTGTTACATATAATAAAGCGCTCATTTTTATGTTATCAAAAATAGGGTGAACAAAATTGTCGATGAAATGGAAAATCTAACTTTCTTATCTTTATAGATAGAGGTAAACATAGTTCGACAATATTGTAGCCCTCGTTATTTGAGGTAACTTTGTGGAACAATATTTCTTTCTATCTCTTCAAATAACCGATATAGCGCTTTTTCTCTAGGTTGAGTTAGGGTTACCATGAAAAAAATTTTTTTTTTGCTCTAACTTTAATATGTAAAATTCTACTCAAAGTTATTGATGTTTTCTCCCCGAAAACACGACCTTTTCATTTGCTAGTCGTTCTTTTTGGGGCAACCATAATAAAAATTTATTGATGGCAATAATTTTTTATTATGTAATCTCCCGAACACGGTTACGCTTCATCCTTCGGCCCAGCATTTGGCATTTCAGGCACATTCTGGCACTCAAAACACATATATCTTTTTATTATATATATATATATATATATATATATATATATATATATATATATATATATATATATATATATAATAATTGTATAACGTCTTCTATATTTCGTCCACCGAAAACAAAAACAAAAATGTGTCTTCTTTGAACCTCCATGTTGAGTGGCTATAAGACTGAACTGAAGTGATGCTGCTTTAAAGTCTACGCTTACTATATGCATTTAAAAATTGCAACTTGTTCATTTATATGCAAAAACTAATAATTTCAAATTTAATTTACTCAAATACAAAAAAATAACACTCTTTTGAAAGTTTCACCTTATGTAGAGTCAAATGTGCTCTTTAAAATGCTATCGATAATTTTTTATTATGTTTGCCCCAAAAAGAACGACAAGCAAATGAAAAGGTCGTGTTTTCGAGGAAAAAACATCAATAACTTTGAGTAACATTAATTAATTAATACATACAAGTTATGCACCGTAAAATGCGTGGATTGGAAAGCTCTAATAATCATTCAAAGACAGTTTTGATGTAGAATTTTACATATAAAAGTTAGAGCAAAAAAACCTTTTTATTCATGGTAACCCTAACTCAACCTAGAGAAAAAGCGTTATATCGGTTATTTGAAGAGATAGAAAGAAATATTGTTCCACAAAGTTACTTAAAATAATCAGAGCTACAATATTGTCGAACTATGTTTACCTCTATCTATAAAGATAAGAAAGTTAGATTTTTTATTTCATCGTAAATTTTGTTCACCCTATTTTTGATAACATAAAAATGAGCGCTCTATTATATGTGACAACTTTGTCAAAGACAGTTTTTGTCTAGAGAATCACTGTCGAGCTCTAGATGCTAATTTCCACTTAAATGCACCTCCTGGACCATAGTGCATTGGTGTAAATTTGATTATTGATGCTAAAGAAACCGCAATGTCCAAGTATTATTTTTTTCCATCTTCCATTTTCCGGCCAATAACTGTTCGAAAAATCGAACATTGACCGAAACCCGCACTTTTTATTTGCAAGTACAAACATACTGCGAACTGAAAGTCACTTCAATTAGCAAATATACGGTATTCATAAATGCATCAATTTTACATTCCGGGACGAACAAGCACAGGAGGATGGAGGTCTCTAAGTATAAACTTAAATTAATCCACCTAAGGTGAGATGTAACATTTCTTATTTAATGTAATTTGAACTTATTACTGGCAAGTTTTTTTTTCTTTCGAACAAAAGCATTTACTGTTATATTAAATAATTGTTGATCTTGGAGAAATGTCTATGCTTAAGAATCATTTCTTCCCAATTATCCTTTTCCCGAAAAATCGAACATTTTCCAAAACCTGCAAAGTACCAAAATTTTGCGAAAAAAAAGGCATTGAGGATTGGGTGGTTATTATTCGGTCTGGCGGGAGAAAAAAGGGTGTGTCACATCAAATTGCATCACGGAAAAAACGCTGTAGAAATTCGCCCAGTAGACCGATCCTTTTGAAAATTTTAGACAGTAAAATAAAAACTATTAAACAACTTTTGGCATTTTCTTTTTATTCATACTTCGAGCCCAAGCCCGTATGCTCACACCTTCCTCTTTACCCCGTCCATAAGGTTCTGTACAACGTCAGGTTGTAGTTTTTTTGGAACAGAAATCCATTTTCTCTTGAAGTCCGCCTCCGATTTGACAACTTTTGGGTTCTTCCGGAGGGCCTGCTTCATAATCGCCCAATATTTCTCTATTGGGCGAAGCTCCGGCGCGTTGGGCGGGTTCATTTCCTTTGGCACGAAGGTGACTCCGTTGGCTTCGTACCACTCCAACACGTCCTTTGGATAGTGGCACGAAGCGCGATCCGGCCAGAAGATGGTCGGGCCCTTGTGCTGCTTCAATAGTGGTAGTAAGCGCTTCTGTAGGCACTTCTTAAGGTAAACCTGCCCGTTTACCGTGCCGGTTATCACGAAGGGGGCGCTCCGCTTTCCGCAAGAGCAGATCGCTTGCCACACCATGTACTTTTTGGCAAACTTGGATAGTTTCTGCTTGCGAATCTCCTCCGGAACGCTGAATTTGTCCTCTGCGGAGAAGAACAACAGCTTTGACGTAGGTTTCGTCGTCCATTACCAGGCAATGCGGCTTCGTCAGCATTTCGGTGTACAGCTTCCGGGCTCGCGTCTTCCCCACCATGGTTTGCCTTTCGTCGCGGTTAGGAGCCTTCTGAACCTTGTATGTACGCAGGCCCTCCCGCTGCTTGGTCCGCTGGACGAATGAACTTGATAAATTCAGCTTATTGGCGACATCCCGGACCGAAATTCTCGGATCACGTCTAAACTGCTTAACTACACGCTTGTGATCTTTTTCACTGACGGAGCATCCATTTTAGCCGTTCTTCACCTTCCGGTCGATGGTTAGGTTCTCGAAGTTTCGTTTTAGTACTCTGCTGACCGTGGATTGGACGATTCCCAGCATCTTACCGATGTCCCGATGTGACAACTCCGGATTCTCGAAATGAGTGCACAGGATTAATTCACGACGCTCTTTTTCGTTCGACGACATTTTTCCAAATTTACGAAAAATTGACAGTAAAGCATGGCCAACGTAATCTATACACTCTTATCTGATTATAAGCGAAAGCTGAAGATATAATTCCTAAAAATTAAATTTCTACAGCGTTTTCTCCGTGATGCAATTTGATGTGACACACCCTTTATTCACACCAGCAATCGCATTAGAATCCTCGTTACACGTACTGATAATTTCTCCAGTTCCTGCACACATGAACAAATGGGCCATAACCACTTAAGGTTATTGCGGACAAAAAATCGTACAGATATTCCATAATATTTGCTAAATTAATCGATATTTGCAAACATTCACAGTTGAAAATGCAAAAACAAATGAAAAACCTTCCATCTTTCAAAGTAAACGAACCAAAATGCGCTGCGAAGGTTAGATGTGTTGGTATTGATTCAGCAGAGAAAAGTGGGTTATGACCGACGTTCGATTTTTCGAACACTCAATTTTTCCGGCTGTTATTTTCTTATAGGAGGCTCAATCGAATCGATTTCAGCCCTATATCGCAATTTATGTTCTTTTATCAAAGTAATACTGTAGAAAAGTTCACATATTTTTGTATTTTATTGGGTTTTTTAATTGAAATTGAAAACCCCTTCCAAACATACTTGCTTTCAATCGAATTTATTGCCCAATAAAGTTATACAAAATTGAAAGAACTTTATAGTAAGTGGTAGCTAATAGATTAAACTATCCTTTGGTGCAAAAACATTGCCAGATGGTTGCTTTCCAAAGACATGAAAAATGATCAAAGTTGTTGTTCGATTTTTCGAACGCTTGGCCTCAAATGGGTTAAGATTTAGCTAAGCCTATGGCTAGCGACCAGGGCTATTTCAGTCGGTTTCACCGCTCACTGAATCGGTTTCACTACGTGGTATTACCAATAGGAGGATTCGAGGATTCGATACAATCACTATCACTATCACACCGAGCAGAATCTCTTATCTTGTAATCGAGATAATCTCGTACCGAGCTCGAATTTCATGTGTTGCGATTGCATATGTTTAGGCGTTTCCGAAATGTTCCTCAAAGGAAAATATCAGGGACGCAAACCAAAAAAAAATAATTCTCTGAAGGTCATGATCATGATCCGGAAGGTTAACGCGATTTTCGAGATGCATTGATATCGGTTTCAAAGTGCTTCCGTGGCCAAAAGGTTAGCGTCACGACACATTATCATGCCGGGGGTTTGCGCAGTGTTGCCGCACGTACAGATTTATCTGGAAAGATACAGATTTTTTTTCGACTTACTTTGTACAGATTCTGTACGATGCAAATTACAGATTTTCGTGCAATGTGAAATCTCAGAGACCTTTTCAATCTAACAAGCATTCATGTAGTATTGGAAGCGTTACATTAAGTTTCTACGAAAAAGAATTACAACGGATGTAGAACAAATACCGATACCATTTCTGATCGGGGGAATTTTTCGTCAAAAGAAATTTCATCCGAATTGCACCGTGATCACGCATATTCTAGAGTCTGCCACTCACAATACATCCAAGGCGTATTATTCGGCATAGAAATTTTAACTTCTTCTTCTTGAATGGCGTTAACGTTCCCTTGTGGAACTTTTGCCGTCTCAACGTATGCATTAACTAGCGTCATTTATTAATACTTGGTCGAGATTTCTTAAGCCAAATAACACGCCTTGAATGTATTCCGAGGGGCAAGCTCTTGAATACGCATGACCACAGTGCAAGTCGAAGGAAATTTCTTTGACGAAAAATCCCCCGGCCAGAACGGGAATCAAACCCGAACACCCGGCATGATAATGTGAGACGCTAACCACTCGGCCACGGGTGCACTAGAAATTTTAACTAATCTATATAAATAAAAATCTAAGGCAAAATCTGTTGGTAAGCGGAAAACCCGAAGAAGGGATGGTCCGATTTTAGCCTTCATCAAAAAATCTATTTTGGTCGGGACGAAGTTCGTAGCGTATATTATACCGAGAATAATAGGATATCTATAAATAACGGAATATGTTTCAGAATCGCGCTTTATTATTCGTATTCAAAATATATAACTTCTGTGTTTTTCGAATCCTCGTGTCTATCTGTCAACGTCGAACTTCTTCTGTTGCTTTTTCCGTCCATGCACGCTTATCTGAAAATATACAGAACTTAAATATAATAAGACCAAATTGTTAAAGGGAATATTATGCGATACCCTACATCCCTACCTTCCTTTAAATGAGTTGTTCAATACGCCACATAGTCTTGTAGCCTTGAAGATTCTACCCTAACTCGCTTTGATCTGGTTTCTACGCGAACCTCATCAGCTTCATCAGGTTCTGCACTTGCCAGTCGTTGAATGAGCGGTAGCATGAAACATCGTTAGATATTTCCAAAGCCCAACTCGCCAGTCCTTTCCCAACTCTTGTGCTATACGTAATCTTTTCAAAATTGAACGGTTTTGACGTTCGACCTCGCCGTTCATCTGCGACCAATACGGTATTGTTCGTTCCAAATTAATTCCATACTCCGTGCAAAACCGTTCAAACTCATCCGAGTTGAATTGAGAGCCGTTATCTGCGCGAAGCATTTCCGGGACACCATAACGAGAAAATACAGTCAGTAGCTTTTTAATGGTAGATGTTGTAGTGATGCTGTTCACTTCAATGACTTCAGGATATCTACTATAATAGTCTATAATAACCAGGAGACTTTCCCCTTCCGGCAGTGGCCCTAAAAAATCAATTGCGATTTGTTGCCAAGGCTGGGTTGGTAATTCTTTTCTGACTAACGGTTCCGGTGGATTTGGAGCAGACACCAAGGTACATCCACGACAAGCCTTAACAAAATTTTCAACTTGATTGTCCATTTTGGACCACCAGACATGTGTACGCAAATGAGCCTTCATGATTCTATTTCCAGGGTGCCCTTCATGTGCTATCTGAACTACCTGATACTGTAACTTTTCCGGTACTACGATGCGGTCACCTCTGAGTAGTACGTCATCTACTCTACAGAACTCGCTGAATGATGATCTGTATACTAGCGGAAGCTGATCGGCACAACCAGTTTCGAGAGCATCAAAAACATCGTTTATCTGTTTGTCTCCATGACTAGCATTTTTAAAATCCTGCCACTTCAGTGCCACCGCTATTGCAGCATTCATAGCAATCTCGTTCACCAGTAGCTCTTCGGTTTCATCAAATGGTTTCGATGGGAGGGTCGAGAGTCGCGATAGTACATCAGCTATATTCAAATTACCGGATATGTACGAAATTTTATACTGGAAACCCTGAAGTCGCAGGACCCATCTCTCAATACGTGCTCCCTTCTACCACTACATCATCCAGATACCAATAGCAGCCTTCGCAATCGGCAAGAATTTTGTCCATTGCCCGTTGAAAAATCTCGGGCGCTGAAACCAAACCGAAAGGCAGGCGTTTAATGCGGTATAAACCACGATGAGTGATAAAAGTCATGATGTCTCGCATTGCATCATCCAGCTCTAGCAGAAAAAATGCATGTTTTATGTCCAAAACGGTCCACAATTCCCCTTTTCCAATTCTCATCAAAATTTCCTCGATGCTCGGATCACAGCTTGGTTGACGCGCCGCGAATCCACACATAAACGTATATTTCCATTTATTTTCTTGGCTATCACCAGTGGCGATACCCACGTAGCAGGTCTCTTCTTCGCTTCAATTATATCTCTTCTCAGCAGTTCCTCTAGCTTTTTATTCACGGCCACTTGCATAGGGACAGGAATGCGTCGCAACGGTTGGAAACATGGAGTCATCTTGATATGCACACGTACATCAACTATTTTCGAAAACGGCATATTTGCATCGTCTCTATTCATCACCTGGTTTTCGGATGTTATGTAAAAAAAAACCTCAGCTTTCAAGAAAAAATATAAAAAATATCTCGTCTCATGTCTATAGAACTCTTTATTCGTTATATTCGTACAAAATTGTTCACCATAAGCAATGAATGAATTCCTGCCACCATCTTTTTCAAATAAAAATTGCTACAGGAAAAAAAAACATTTTTTACATTACCATCTTACATTTACGGGTGGAAACGGAGTTAAATACTGGATATTTACCTGAGAATTTACCGTTGTTTCCATTAGAGAATAAAATACAAATAAAATATTTTCTGAGATCTAAACCAGTGATTTTCAACCGGTGGGGAATTCCCCCCTAGTGGGGAATTTGGTCATTAAAAGGGGAGAATTGTGAAAGGGAATATTGCACATTTACTTCGCTTTGAATCAAAAGCTAAAATTTCCGATCCTTGGCAAACATTTCCAAATCTGAAATGTAATGTTCAATTGAACAACTTGGCAATGTTTGAAATACTTTCGTCAGTGAATGATGATGGAACAGACGATGAAACAGTACAGAAGACCATAGAAAAGGAAATTGTACAGCATTTTTCAAGACTTTTTATTTTATTTTGAAAAAACTTGAAAAATTCGCTATATCAAAAAATAAAATTTTGACATGAAATGCTTCCCGACTAGTAGTTTTTCGGATTAATTTCATCGATCTACAAATGATCGATTCTTATCCCAACATGCGAAAAAAGCGTTACGAGTGTTGTTGTCTTTTGCGTAGTATCATGGAAATCTGGATTTCCTACAAAGCTGCTGATGGAAACAAAACACCATAACAGAGTAGATATCGAAGATGACATGAGGTGTGCTTTTCGACAATGGTCTCAAGAATTACGATTTTGGCGGAAATAATTCTGGTGCAGGTGCCATACTGACTTTCCAAACTTTATATACCTTTTCTGTAATCAGATACAAATACGAAATCAAATTTGTTGCTTGAAAACCGTTTGTATTCTTATATCATATTACTTATATGCTACAGACTTTCTTACAAAATACTGATAGGGAGGAAGTACTGGGATTAATTTTCGTAAAGGGGGGGATGGAACAAAAAGGTTGAAAAACACTGATCTAAACTCATTCATTAATGTGCGTTTTTCGAATTTCAGATGACAAATATTGGCTTTATCTGAATCAAATTAAAGATATTTCAATGAATACTTCATTGAAGTCTTTCTACGAGTTCCATCGACCGCCAAATTGAAAAAATACCTGGAGAATGGTTCGAGCAGGAAGCGAAATCGAGAAACGAACTGAATGAAACCCCGCGAGGGGATCATTACCGTTAAAAATACCCAGGAAGCATGAAAAACCGCACTAGGTTTTTGCGTCGCAGATTGGAACCCGGGCCAAAGTTGTGGAGAATGAAAATTTATTCAATCATCACATTGATATTCATGCGAAATGTTTCCGTCATTTTTTCCTCTATCTGGTCCCAATTTTTATTCACTCCCATCCGGGGGGAGGGGATAATGTATGGCAGCGGCAATTGCTATTGCCGTAATGGGTCAAATCTCACGCCCATCCCATCAAACGTTGCTCGGGCTGCCTTCCGCCACCACGGACCGATATTTTTCCAGGATGTGACTGAATTGCAAGTCACATCCTGGAGAAGAAGTCCTTGACTTTTGGTTATTATTCGTACAGAGCTCTCACTCATTCTAGGAATCAGGAAAAAAAATGTGAAAACGATGTTATTGAATGTAAGGATGTTCTGAAGGAATACTTTATACACATATTTATAACACATACAATTAGAGTTGGGATTTAATATGGATGAGGTCGAATGATACTCACCATGTTCTTTGTTACCCCCTCCAATTTCAGCATACTAAATCTCTGACTGACTGAGTCCCGCTTTCACGCTGTCAAAGCTTGTCAATCTTCGTCGGAGAACAATTCTGCTCATCAGGTGTAATTTCAATTAGTCCGAATCAAATTAAGGGAAATTACTCTGACAGACCGAAGAGTTATCCATCTCGGTTCCGGCCAGGCTACACACAGACCGTTCAAATTATTTTCTTCCCAGCCAAATGGTGACACCAATCCTCCCACCACTGACTGCTGTGTGTTCGGGTGTTCCACTTTTTCGTCCACCAGATCGATCTGATTTGCTCCCCATCCGGGGCTCAGTGATTGAATCACGTGTGTCAGTTTAATCGGACCCATTAGCATTCACCCGATTGCCAATGATACGCTTCCCCTGGCCATCCTATCATGTTGGTTGTGGGAGAGAGAGAGAGAGTGGAGGAAGGCGAACATCCTACACGGTACACACAGCACGGAAAAAAGGTAAGTGGAAAGCTACTACTACCACTAGTGCCATCTAGTCACAGCAATGTGACGTACGATGAAGTGTCCTTCTCCATCTCTCGGTAGCACTCAGAAGCGCTGATACCACGATGGAGAGGACAAGGACAGTGAAGGAAAAAAAAGCAGAATGGAGAACGCTTTGCACATCCCAAATTAGATTTTGAACCAACCGCATGGTCCCATCTGTCTGTTCTCCGTTCTTCATTAATTTTGTTGATACTTCATTTAAATTAGTGTGAGCATTGATGTTCAATTTGGAGTTCCTGGTTGGGTACCAGACTGGGTGCCATCTCAACTGAGGCATTGATTAGGCGGCAGCGAGTGGAGTGCTTTTTAAGCCTATAGGTACCTAACGTTGAGTCCCTCCCCGGATGATTTAAACGACAATGGGAAAGAACGCATTAAGAGGTTCTTATTTATTTTTCCTATGGTACTTTTTTCGCAAAAAAACGGGCCAATTGTTCGAGAATTAAATCAACAACTAACGATTTCATTAAATATGTTTATTTTCTTCCCAAATCGAGTATGGGGTGGAGTAAAAGCTCTGTCGGCTGCCGAGTCTGCACGAGCAGACTATTCCGAAGGCAGTAATATAATAAGATTTTTTTTTTATTTTATTGCATCCCAAGGCACGTTCCGCTTCCATTAATGAAAATTCGCATGAATCGTATTTTTTGTGTTACTGTTCAATAAAAGCAAAGTTGTACGCACTACGTGCGCAAAATTCTACTGAATGTGCTGAGCTGAATTGTTTTTTTTTCTGGTAGGAAACAATATTCGTTGCGAATAGAAGCATTTTAAACACTTCGGTAATAAAATCTGTACAATGTGGTGCACCATAGAATAAAAATTTGGGTGTTTTGTTCCGATGTAAAACGGAAATACGAAGAACGCATAATGTTATTGATTGAGCGAAATTCATACTGTGTGGAGTCCATGACCCTTCGAGGCCAAAAATGCGTAACAGGCTGCCTCCATCAGTATGTAGACCAGTTTTTTTATTTACTTATCTGTTGCTTTTACAACATAACGCATCATTGAAGCTAGACAAAAACAAGAAGGATGTAACATACGAAGAATGGTACCATCTATTTGATTAATTAAAGGTTGTCCCACATCTAATTGTATCACGGAAAAACGCTGTAAAATTCAACTGATTGTCCGATCCTTTTCAAACTTTCAGACAATAAAATATAACCCATTAGTAAGCTTTTGGCGTATTTATTTCATTCAACTTTAATACCATAACCGTATGCTCGCACCTTACGCTAAACTCCACTCATAAGTTTCTGTACAACATCTGGCTGCAGTTTCTTCTGTACGAAAACCCACTTTTTCATCATGTCTTACTCAGATTTGACCTCCTTGGGATGATTCCGTAGTACCTGCTTCATAATAGCCCAGTACTTTTCGATGGGCCTTAGTTTCAGTGCGTTGAGGAGTTCCTTGGGTACGAAAATGACCCCGTTGGCTTCGTACCACTCCAGGACGTCCTTTGAACAGTGGCACGAAACTAGATCCGGCCAGAACATCGTAAGGCCCTTGCGTTGCTTCAACAGAGGAAGCAGACGCTTCTTTAGACACTCATTGAGGTAGATCTGCCCGTTTAGAGTCCCCGATAGTTTCCGTGCCCGTGACATTCCCACCGTATTTTGCCGTTCATCACAATTTGGAGCCTTCTGCACTTTGTACCTATGCAGTTCCTTCCGATCCTTGGTTCTCTGAACGAAAGACTTGTACAAATTCATCTTTCTGGCCACATCCCTGACCGAAGCATTAGGATTCCGCTTAAACGCTTTCACGACACGCTTGTGACCACGGCTCGGCATTTCGGTTCTTGCTACAACAAGAATAATTCAAGCTTACAATAAGAGCTGCCCAGTCAAGGTACGATCAACAGACAGGGATGTACCATGGTGGAATGCTAGGCTGGAAAATTTAAGAAAACACGCTCGAAAAATGTTTAACCGAGCAAAGCGTGCTTCGCAGTGGGCTGAATATAGGAAAGCACTCACTTCGTATAATAAAGAGATCAGAAGATCTAAACGTAAAAATTGGAGGCACACCTGTGAAAATATTGAAAGTACTCCAGTCGTTGCAAGACTACAAAAAGTTTTGGCAAACGATCATTCTAATGGTTTAGGAACTCTCAAAAACCAGGACGGAAAGTTCACTTCTAATGCATCGGAGACCTTGAGTTTAATGATGCAAGTTCATTTTCCAGGATCAATACCGGTCTTGAGTGATAGGACGACATGCATAGATCTACATACTGATTTGCAACAGAATCACACTTTACCGTTTGAAGATTTCAATGATAATACCAGTAAACCTGAGCATGAAATGATCAGTGCAGAGAAGCAAGATCTAGCGAGTTGTATATTCACTCATGCAAGAGTCGAGTGGGCAATAAATTCATTCGACCCTTTTAAATCACCGGGTAATGATGAGATCCGTCCTGTGATGATCCAGAAAAGTAGATGAGCTGTAGTGCCCTGCTTAACAGAAATGTTCAAAGCTAGCTTACGATTGAACTATATTCCGAAGATTTAGCGACAAATTCGGGTTGTTTTTATTCCCAAAGCTAATAAAAAAGATTTAAAAAAAGTCCAAAATCGTTTACGCCTATTAGCCTTTCGTCATTTATGCTGAAATTAATGGAGAAACTAATTGATGACTATATCAAATCGCAATATTTGAAATCGACACCACTCAGTAAATTTCAATTTGCATACCAGCCAGGAAAATCAACAGTAACAGCACTTCATACACTAGTAACGAAAATTGAAAAAACACTTGAAGTCAGAGAGTGGCTACTAGCCGCGTTCTTAGGTATTGAATGAGCGTTTGACAATGCATCCCACAATTCAATGAGAAATGCTATGATACAACGTAATTTGGATGAAACTGTTGTAGAATGGATATTTCAAACGCTACAAAAAAGACAAATAACGTGTAATCAGGGAGGGGCCACAGTTACAATAAGAACTGTGAAAGGATGCCCACAAGGGGGATTTCGTCAACTCTGTTATGGTCATTGGTAGTAGATAACCTACTGGCACTCCTTGAAAGGATAGGATTTGAAATCATAGGCTTTGCAGATGATATTGTAATTGTAGTTCGTGGAAAATATGAGCATGTAATCAGAGATAGATTGCAATATGCTCTATACTTAACCATAGCATGGTGTAAGGATGAGGGTTTATCTATAAATCCTCATACAACTACTGTTGTTCCTTTTACACGTAGAAGGAAAATGAAAATACCAGATTTGCATTTGCTGGGAACTAAAATAGTGTTTTCTCCAAAGGTGAAATATTTAGGAGTAACTCTTGATAGCAAGCTCAATTGGAACTCGCATTTAGATGAAATAATACATAAGGCTACAAATGCATTATGAATTAGTAAAAGAACATTCGGTAATAAATGGGGACTTAGACCTCAAATGATCAACTGGATCTACACTGCTATAGTGAGACCTAGAATAACATATGCGCCATTAGTTTGGTGGCCAAAAACAAAATCCAAGCATGCTCAGGAAAAGCTAGGAAAATTACAAAGGTTAGCTACAATTTCAATCACAAGAGCAATTCGTAGTACGCCATCTAAAACACTAGATGCAATGCTGAATCTACTTCCCTTATATCTATTCGTCCAATTAGAGGCGGAATAAAACGCACTAAGGTTGGAAAGAACAAAACAGTTCTTTGATGGAGACCTTAGGGGTCATTTAAGTATTTTAAAGAAATTCAAACTTAATCCGATACTAACTCAGGAGGACTGGATGAGCAGGCAATACAACTTTGAACGACTATTCAATGTGACTGAGGCAAGCCGCACTGAATGGGAGTCAGGGGTACCTGATATTCACCCAGGATCTATAATTTTCTACACTGATGGTTCCAGATTAAACGAAAGAGCCGGGGCTGGAATAACCGGTCCTGGAGTGAACATATCAATTTCAATGGGCAAGTGGCCAACTGTATTCCAGGCAGAAGTACAGGCAATTATTGAATGTGCAATAATTTGCCTAAGGCGCAATTATAGACATGCAAACATATGCATTTTTTCTGACAGCCAAGCTGCATTGAAAGCATTGAAGTCAGTTACCTGTACTTCTAAATTAGTTTGGGAGTGTATCAACGTCTTCATGAGTTAGCTAAAAAAAAAAGTGCAGTGAACCTTTTCTGGGTTCCAGGCCACTGTGGAGTTGAAGGTAATGAAAAAGCAGATTTGTTAGCTAGATGTGGATCATCGGAACCATTCCTAGGACCAGAACCATTTTGTGGGGCCCCTGAATGTACCCTTAAAATGGAATTAGAGAACTGGGAAAAATCAAAGATTGATGGCATCTGGACACATAGTACAGTAGCTCGACAGGCTAAATCATTAATATCACCAAGTAAAAAAGTAACTGAAAGACTTCTCAGTCTAATAAAAAAAGACCTATGCACTTTTTTAGTGGCCTAGTGATAGGACATTGCCCAAGTAAATACCACCTAAAGAAACTAGGTAAATTGGAAGATGATACCTGTCGTTTCTGCAACCTAGAAAGTGAAAGCTCGGAACAGAATTGCGAAGCACTTTTTCATAGAAGGCGCAATTTCTTTGATGAAGGTGTAATGCAACCCTCAGATGTTTGGATAGCTTCCCCCAATAAGCCAATAAAGTTCATGCGTGCTATAATACCTTATTGGGATCATGCCTACAGTCAGCAAGTGGAAATCACTCCAACTAATAGCGATACGACACCCTGATAAGGCTTACAACAAATAGGGGCCCGCCACAATAGATCAAATAACTGGTCGTAGTGCAAAATGTACCCAACAGGGAAAAAAAGGGCTCGGCATAGTCATAGTCAACTGAGGATAGTCGGCTGACTAACCGACTGACTATATCCATAGTCAGTCGGTAAATGACTTTGGGCTCTTCACGCAGTTTCTCCGCCAAAACGACTGAACAGTCAGTCGGGCGTATAGTCGCTATCTCCCTCTACCGACTCGACTATATCATTTCATTCTTCCCAGTCAAATTGTCCTCATTGTATTTTGAAGTGACTTCCCCCAAAACGAATCCGTTCCTCTCTCTCTCCCCCATGCTCGTTTGCATGCATCGATGTTTGAGTTCACCGTGGTTTGACAACCGCTACAGGTGAGCTAGATTTTTTTGTAGCGTACGCGAAAACTACCCACACGCATAAAATAGCGTGCAGTGTGTGTGTGCGCTATAGCTATAGCATTTATAGCATACTTAATAACTGTCTAAGTTCGTTAGTTTGAGTTCACGATGGGTAGAAAAAAAACCGTCCATTGAGGGGGTAACTGCTTTTTTGCATCAGGAATCAAGTTTACGTTCCTCTTTATATGGACGTGCGTTCGCGGGTACAAAATTAGTATCAGGGGGAAATGGAAATGTGGATTGAAGTCAGTTGAATGAAGAGACAGATTTGTATTCATTAGTCGAGTCAGTTAAAATAACCACTGACTGGACTTGTTCACCAGTCATCCTCGCTAGTCAGCGCTAGTCAGTTCATTTTCTAGTCAAGTCATTTTTTGTTGGCGGCGACTGCCGAGGCAGTTCTAGTCGAAGCGAAGGTACTGGGAGTAGAGTCGGTCTTCATGTTTCACCTTCGAAGATTTCGGGCCCTGCTTGTGACACTAAAGGTAACGTTTCATGCAAGACAAATATTATTGCGTGTGTTTCAAATGTGTATGCGTATATATAGCAATCGGCACGAACTACATGGGCGAGTAGCACCATACATACAAATCAAACGTCGAAATTCGTGGTATGGATGCGTTCGTCGCTCTTCGGTACGACATCGGTTCGATCACCAGTAGCTAAAGGGCGAACACGAAATTATTGCGACACATTCAACAGGGCATAACTTTTTTACCATTGGATAAAAATCAACCAAATTTTGCACACTTTCTCATTTATGTGTATTGTCTACATGCTGTCAAACTCGAAGTCGTGTTTTTCGATTCAACGAAAATGGAGGAGAACCAACGCAAGTCGAGAGAACAAATTCTTTCCAAACACCTGTAATTTCCTGACCTGTCGCACCGGCAGTTGGGAAAAATGTTGAACATTCACCATTCAACCCTCTCCAGAGTGTTGAAGCGGTTCCAGGAGCGGTTGACGTTGGACTACGGCAAAGGAGCTGGAAGAAAACCGGGACCGGAGAACAAAAAGACGGAGGGAAAGGTGAAGCGGATGATTAAAGCAAATCCCAACGTCTCAAGCCGTGATTTGGCTAAAAAGATCGGCATGTCGCAGAGCTACGTCCAGAATGCAAAGAAGAGAGCTGGACTACATACATACAAGGTACAAAACTTCCCAAACCGCGAGGAGCGGCAACAATCGACGGCTAAAACCCGGGCACGGAAGCTCTACGAGAAGATGCTGACAGAATATGGCTGCTGTGTGATGGACGACGAAACGTATATAAAAGCCGATTTTAAGCAAATTCCGGGGTTGGAGTTTTTCACCGGCAAGAGCAAGTTCGATGAGGACGACAAATTTAAGAAGAAGAAAATGTCGAAGTTCGCCTCCAAATATCTCGTTTGGCAGGCCATCTGCTCTTGCGGGCTGAGGAGTGAGCCTTTCGTGACAAAGGGCACAGTAAATGGCGAGATCTACAAATCTGAGTGCCTCGAGAAGCGCCTTTTGCCGTTCTTGCAGCAGCACGACGAAGCTCCGCTATTTTGGCCAGATTTGGCATCATGCCACTATTCTAAAAGTGTCCTGGAGTGGTATGAGGCCAATTCTGTCCATTTTGTTCCAAAGGACGTGAACCCGCCAAACTGTCCGGAGCTGCGCCCGGTGGAGCAGTACTGGGCAATAATGAAGCGGGAATTTCGGAAGAGCAAGAAGACAGTCAAAGACGAGAAGGACATGTTAAGAAAATGGAAAAAAATACTGAGAAACTGGTACCGGGTGACACTGTAAACACTTTGATGGAGGGCATCAAGCGAAAATGCGTTCAATTTTCACTTAAGGCTCCATCGATAAACTTTTCTTTTGATTTTTGAAGTAAATATATGTATAAAACTACCCTAAAATTTTGGTTTGATTCTAAACATTATAAGAAAATTGGCATGACATTTTCGGTGTCGCAATAATTTCGTGTTCGCCCTTTACGCTTGGCTCAATTTCGTCAACAATTTACTCTCCCGCTCCGAAAACAAATTTCTCCGCTCCGTCTGCGCTGCCGGTACGCACAGAGAAGTTGATATGCCTAATAATATAAATACATCATGTATTTATCTGCCCGTGTCGGTACGTGCCGTTTACGCTACGTGCTGGATAATATAAAACGGCCTTAATTGAACGTCCATTCTGACCACATTTCTCATTCCTTCGATGCTCAGAATTTCGTAGTAACGTTTAATCACACGACTCAGCGTTGAATGCACGAGTCCGAGTTGTTTTTCGATGTCCCGATGAGAGTGTTGAGGATTTTCAAGGTGCTTGCGCAGAATCAATTCACGACATTGTTTTCCATTTGACGCCATTTTTTTCCATTTTCGAAAAACTGACAGCGGTAAAAATACAGTGTGAACAATACACTCTAAAGTACTTCTACCTAATTTTTCAAGAGAAAATTCCCTATGGGCAATTTTCTTCAGCTTTTTTCCGTGATGTAATTTGATGTGGGACACCCTTTAGTGAACTATTGATCGTTTTTTTGTCGGGTTGAGTTCATTAGTCAACATGGCCTCTACGGAGCAGATGTGCTGCGAAAATGGCGACTTTTATCAAACGGAACGGAACACCGAGAAACGCGGCGATAATGGCAGAAGTTCGGTAGTCCTATGTTTAAAAAGCAAAACGAAAACTGGTTTGAGAAGATTCAAGGCAGGAGTTGCACCGAACTGAAATGCTGGGCCATATCTGGAGACAAATAAACGCTCAAAGAAGCTCCACGGAATTTTGTTGACGAAATCCGATTACGTCGTTATGGATCGTATAAGGTAGAATTTGAAAAATTCAAAAAAGATGTCGTGGTTTGTGGAAATGTTCCTTGCCTGGCAAGCAATCTGCGGACTGAAAAGTAACGCTTTTGTTTCGCTTGGCGAACCATGTAGGGTAAGTGGGTATTCTTATGTTGATCTAAAGTAATACAAGATAATATTATATTTCAATCAGTAACAGTCTTCTGGAATCCATACCAGGTGTCGTGGCAAATAGCCAGACCAGAAGAATTGCATTGAGACCATATAATGTATTTTTCAGCAACGAAATTTTATTGTACAAAAGGGTGGCATACCCTAGATTTTCGGAGACAATGATTGTTGGACGTGACACACATCAGTATGGGGGAGGAATAGAATATGCGTTTCTCTCGTGCCCTCGCGCTGTTTTGCTGAAAGAGCGTTAGTACCTTGACAAAGAATAAAATAAAGTGCTTCATTGCGGAAAACCGAGGTCATAAAACAGAATGATTTGTTCTCTTTCGACTCATACATTAATCTCATTCAAATGAGAAGGTATAGCAATAAATAAATCCTATTTGGATCTCAATTGACGATGTTAACCAATCTCAGACGAACGACTAATGTTTTTTGACGTAGGACTGCGTTTTTTTATTGCTGTACCGTTGTGTAAGTTAAAAGGTAAAAAACGAGAGCGTTACACTTGGAATGCAAGGTTTTGAACGTTAATACACTCTGTCCAACTTCGATAAGACCACCATGAATATATTGCGTTGTAACACAAACATTTTGAATTTCAACCAGATATTTTGATACATTGTTGAACGCATAGAATAAAGTATATTTAAAGTCAATTTCGTACAATAGAGTGGTTTGTTTATTTGTTGGGCTTAAAGATGATAATTTCTGCTATCCAGTTTTTATAAGACCATTTCAAAATTCATAAGTATTTTCAATGAAAAATTCAAAACAATTGGCTGATTTACATGTCAATAGTTGGTTACCTTGCATTTAGGTTTTTTTTCGGTCCCATTTGTTTATTCAAGGCTCATTAGCATTGTAGTTGTAACAGAGCCGAATTTTAATCGTGTACATGTCACATGTTTATCATATCTATAATTAGCACATTACACAGTAGCAATTTAGGCGTAAGAGTATTCCTTCTGATCTTCCATTATCCGGTTAGACCACCGGACAGCGGAGACAGTTGATTGATCATTGTTGGGTTATTTATAGAACAGCAGCTCGATGTGTCTTGCAGAGCCGAGCAGTTGTATGGATGAATCGATCTTATTTCGACCGTGAATCGATCTCCATCGCTGATGATTGTTGCGTGGACGCAGCTATTCTGTAACAACACAAATATGATCAATGAGGGCCCTGAGTTTTGAACTCACGATCGATCGCTTACTAAGCGAACGCGCAACCATTGTGGCTACGGAGACCTCCTTGCATTTCGGTTAATAACCTGGAAAATTCGTGTTGGTATACTATCTACCAAATTCAGCAGAACGGATTTGTCGATATGTCGATGTTTTCGCACTGCATTTCCTTAGTAAAGATTCTACTTACTAAGCTCCCCTAAAGATTTTAAATAGGATTCAAGTCTGGAGAGCGAGCCGGCCAGTCCAATAAGTCAAGTTATTGGTTCTGAATCCATCGCTTAGTTTCCTTGCTGGTATGAATAGCGGCATTGTCTTGCTATATATGTGTACCATGTCACAATGTCGGTTCTTGTAAGCTTCGGCAAAACTTATACATCTTTCGATGTGAGGTGGTGTAAGACTAGGAGACTTATCCTATTTAGCCCTCTTTATGTAAGGACTTTTTTCCAATACTTGAGGAATTGTTTCCCAGGAATCATTTCAATTCAAGGTTTGCTTCATTTGCATAAGCGATGTTGAGGTATTGTTGGCGAATTGGCGCCAACGCGCCGCCACGCCACGCGTAGTCCACTTTTAGCCAGCACACAGCAACCCAGCTCCGACCAGCATGGTTCCTATGGTTTCAACACGGTTTCCATGTACAACAAACAACACCGCGAAAAAAACACTGAATAGTAATCCTTGAGAAAAAAACAGAATAGTTCATAGAAAAAGGCACAAGCAAGAGCAAGTGCACATCGCCAGTTGAGGTTGAGATTTAAATTAAAATTACTGAATTGTATCAAATACTATGAAAATTAGTTTGGAGCCTACGTTATATGAATTCAAGTATGGTAAATTAATATTTATTACAATTTCTACAATAAATGTAAACCTAAGACTTACCACTAATGTTAACCTAACTTTACCTAAATAGCTACAAGAAACGCTGGTACATTGAACAATTGATCTACAAGAAGCTCTTAATATGATTGATAGACAGGATTAGGTAGCACACAGGGAAGGACTAAACGTAAGTCTTTTTAAAATGTATTTAGTTTCGTGAAGGCTCTTCTATAATTAAGGTATTGTAAACTAATACTCTGTAATTTACAGGAAAATAATAATATATCGCCCAATTATAAACCCCAGTCGTCGGTTTGCTGCGTTATTATTATTTTGGAAATTCCTGATCCGAATCAGTTGGCAATCTCCAACAGGTATGTTCTAACCATTAACCAGCAGCTCTATTATCGAATTTTCAGAAATGCTGCAATCGACCGATGGTTCCAATTGCCAGACAGGGGAGTATTATTGGAGGAATCGATTACTACTTTGAGCTGCTGATCATGTTATTCGAAAGATAAAATGTCCAAGAGCTTGTTTCCAATTGATCCGAAAAATTGTTCCAACAGCTAGAAAATTGCTTTGAATACAGGCTCGAGAATCCACTCTCCGGAACCTTCCGACCTTCTGACCTTCGAGCTAAAGGCCCTTATAAAATAAGAACAGACCTGAACTTCTGTAGCGGTTAGAGCAAGTTAGCGCTGACAACCAAAACGTGCCATTCTTGACCAATCCCGTTTTTATTTTGCTACCGGTCTAAGTGAAACATCTCGCAAAAAACGACGTATCGGGAATAACCTTGAACAAAGCGGCTATATTATTAGTACTCCAAATTGTGCCCTTGACGATAGATTATGCGGACAATACAGAATGTTACCTCACGGGTTGGTGTAGAGAATATTTCACAATGTCAAAGAAACCGCCTTGTTTGATGCAAGCAATAGTGCCAATATTGAATGTTAACGAATGTTTCAATAGTCAATTTTAGTTAGGAGGTGGTGGGGGGGGGATGGTGAGTATAATTTGCGCTGGGTATCCGGGTATTCTGAGGATCCTTTCCAGGACCACCATTCAGTTCAAAAAAAGTTCAATTTTATATATTTCTCTGTATCATTCATAATTCAACACTTATACTCTTCCACTCAAAACACTTACAAGAAGAACGTTCAGCAAACTTTCAAAATATCCATTCATTCATTGAGAATTGTATCAGATGCAACTTCAATGAAATGATGACTGAACCAACGGTAGTCCTGCGTCTACCTTGCGGGTATATCACAGATATAATCACTTCTAGTTTTTTGATAACGAATGATATTTTTTGACATTTTCGTCGATTTCTTTCTATTGAGTCTGAATTTTTACCGCACTGGTCATGCGTTGAAAAAATAGTAGGGTAGGGCGGGGCTAGTTGGTCATTTTTGAATAAATTTGACTATAACTTTGTAATACGAAGTTTTGCGTTAGAATGTTATGTACCACAATGAAGCTTACCTTTTACTCTTTCAATGAAAAATAACCAGAGAATCAATTATTTGACATTTTCTTTTATTTAACGTCTTTATATTTCAGAATAAATTGACCAACCAACCCCACACACGGGGTAAGTTGGTCAATAATAGGCATGTTTTTTTTTGAGCAAATAATAAACGTTTTGCCATTAGAAGTTTCCTTGATTATAAATTAATTAATTAAATCAAAATAAAAACAGTTAACTAATATTTGCTACATGACAAACTACAAACAAATTAATAAAAATTTCAAATTATCATCGTTGTTGAAAATTAGTCAGGTAAACTTTTCTAGCGATTTCGTCTCTCTTCTACTTTGTGGCGAACCAGAGATGCCAGGTTCGAAGACATGTCTTCATTTTGAAGACATTTTATTTTGTGAAGACATTTTGAAGACATTATGTGAAGACATTTCAGTATGATAGCGTACGTGAACTTTTAAAACATATTATTTCCATGAAACTCTAACTATTGGCCGAAAATATCATCAAAAAAGTAGGGCTTTAGTCTCAGCGAACGAAGCGGTTTGAATACATATTGTTTCTAGAAGACATTAGTTCATTTGCGCTCGAAAATTCGATTGATTGTGACATTGAATTTCTATTATTTTGGCCCTGCTATACAATGGATTAACCTAGATCTTTTGAACAACCACTTCACAAATCGAAGGTTTTCCGGTTACATACCTTTTCTACAACTAGTTTCATGGATATGGTTTGAATTACAACCAAAATTTCAAAGCTGAAATAAACAAATAGAGTTACCACAGTTCCGTTTTTGTGTGAAGAACTTTTCTCCGATATTATGAAGACATTTTCTTACACATAATATCGGATAAAATAGCGTGCACATACACTGCGTAATTTTCGTGTACGATACAAAAGAATCTAGCTCACTTGTAGCGTATGTCAAACCACGTTGAACTCAAACATCGATGCAGACGTATATGGGAGAGAGAAAGAGAGGAACGAATTCGTTTTGGGGGAAGTCACTTCAAAATGCAATGAGGACAATTTGACTGGGAAGAATGAAATGATATAGTCGAGTCGGTAGAGGGAGATAGCGACTAAACGCCCGACTGACTGTTTAGTCGTTTTGGCGGAGAAACTGCGTGAATAAGCCAAAAGTCATTACTAACTGAATACGGATATAGTCAGTCAGATAGTCAGCTGACTATCCTCAGTTGACTATGACTATGCAGAGCCCTGGTTGATACAGCAAGCTAGAAACGACTGACAACGAGAACTTCAAATTCACGTTAATTCTAAAATTATTAACTTACAAGATAAGAAGTATGTAGAACATTTTAAAATGACTGTGTTAGACTTTAGTTCTTTCAAATCAAGGAGAGATGTATCATTCAGAAACTGAAAAATGAGTAGTTGACGATTTTTGGGGTTCTCTAAATGATGGTCATTATTACAGATAGGACAATTTTGTAGAACTGAAGTATAATGCAAATGGACTACAGAACACAAACTTTGAAGTGTATATTTAAATATTTCAAAAAAGCAAGCAAAATGTCAAGCGGTAAATAAAGTTGCTGTAATCTTACCATACAGTATCGTTAGCACGACATTTTTTCATATTACTTGGCTTGTAGTGCCCTTTCACCAATAAATAGGAATTTATTGCATTGGTTCACATTCCGGATGTTCCACTAGAAATCGGTTTGGTTCAATGGTGTTCCCCTGGAACCAATAGGTTCCCAAATTGGTCACAAACTGTTTCGCAATGCTTCAACGACTACTATTATAAACCTAAGGCACCCGATGGAACCAGCAAAGCCACTCGACTCAATTTTCTGTTAAGTAAAATATATCCAAAACGATACGAAACTAACAGCATTAGGGCCCAATGCTTTCTGAAAGCCAATCGAATTAACAGAGGTCAAACATCCATCGCAGCTGTATTTCTCAATTTCCGTTATCATCGTCCTGTGAAACGATGACGATTACTGACTGAAAGTTTTTTCCCTATCGCTCGGTCAGTTCGCTTGGGCCGCCACCCCGGGACGGCGTGTGTATATTTGAATAATTCCCATTTACATTTTTACATCTATCTCTCAATTTTCACCTCGAACTGACGTTTTCTGGGAAGCATTTTTTTCCTCCCATCGCTGCTTCCATAATCCCAACACGACACGCAACGATGGCAGCAAACCGAGCGCAATCATGTCGGCGTTTTTTCCTCTTTCTCATCCGTTGCTGTCCGCCCACTAAACCCAATGGTTGAAATGGGGGTGGTTTGGATAGAGGGAGATAGAGGGTAAGGAAAGAAAAAAAAGCTTGTCCATGGCTGGAAAGCCTAACCAATTCCAAAGTTAAAAATTGATCCTGCTACATAGCGAACCTTGTGTGGTGTGAACAGTGGGGGCGGCGGATAACAAAAACCGGAAGTCTTGTCGGGAAATTTTCTGACAGGAGGGATGAGGCGCATCTCCATCGACACTTGATAGATCGAAATCGTACGTACGCATAGTCACATTCCCGGTAATGGAATACTTCTACGCGTCGACGATTTTATGTTGCGCGTCTCCCGTCGAGCGCCAATCGGAATTGGATTGGTTGTTGACGTGATTGGTATTTATGATAGCGGAAAAATACGTGACAGAAAGTAATCGATTCGGGATGCCCGAAGTTGGGCATCCACCCGAGCGAGGAGGTGTGATCTGAAGTCGGGTACAGATTAGGCGCGATTAAATAGGCTGTTTTGCATGATTGGGAACTCGGGGTATGACCGAAAAACAAGTTTTGTACGATGTGTAACATTGTCAATCATTGTAATCGAATAGCGAGTCTAGCTTACCAAATGATCCAATTTAAACATGTTTATATTTAGTATGTTTACTCCCTGGGAGATGAAAGGAAGATGTATTAATAAGTGTTCCCCCGGGTGGAAAAGTTTACGTGGAATGTTTACAAAGCGCAGCGAACTTGACTCCTGGCTGTAAAGCAAAATCTTCACTTTATTATCCTCGTAACGATAATCATTTTATCGCTTTTCAACTTCATCACTTCCAAAGAAGTTGTTATGATTGCTTCTGTGAGAACTTTTATGCTTCCTGTCGGGCTGTGTCGACGCTACGGAGACGGCTCCACCTGGACGCTAACTATTTAACACTTTGGGGTCCTTTTCCGGGGGAAAACGGGGTTGGAAATTGCTCGTCGTGGAAAATTCAAAACACATCAGCTGAGACTGAATGCAGTTCAACTGAGGTTATGCAACGGTCACGAGATTCATTTTTGTCTCTTAATGTACATTCGACAACATTTCACCAAAAGACAGACAGAAGTGGTCACGAGAATGTCAACCCTTTTCAAAGTTTGTTTGCCATAAAATCTAAGCAACGCGAAAAGAGGAATTTGGAAAAAAAAGAATGATGATGAAACGAGAAGGTGGAAAAAGATTTGACAAACAAACAAAAAATACGATGACAAATTGCCGTAAACCAACTGAACTTTCGAAAGCAACACGAAGGCAGCCCAGCGCTCGCGGGCAGACTTTGTTCAATGGGGCAAACTTTACTTTACAGCTTTTTAATGATTTATTCTGATTGATGAAGGAAGTGGACATTTTATGGCTCGAAAGAATTGGAGCAGTTGAAACGGTTGAATGGAGTTGCCCCAAAGAATAGAACGATGTTGTTCAAATTTGTTGATCGGTATTGGGTATGTTGAAAATGGACTGTTGGAATGCAGTCACACATATTACAACGTTCCATTCATTGGTCAACACATTTCCGGATGTTTTTTCTGTGCTCCACTTTCGATTTCAACATACGAGAATTTCACGGTCATGGGATAAACGTGGGTATCGCTCTAAAGATTGATGCTTGATGCATTTTCAGTAACATTTGTGGAATGAATATTACAGTTTCTAGTTTCCAATCAAATTACTTTCGTTCGCTATTCGAACCATTCGGCGATTTGCTGTATTGAGTTGCCCGGAAAGCTCGAACCAATTTTTAGAAGAAAAACTCAATAGTTTAAATAAGGCTTTATGACTTTATCTATCGGATTAACATTTAATAAACGGCTGAAGTGGTCACAAGATCTTATTAATTGTGACAATTGATGACTGAATGAAGTAAATTTGCTAAGATGAGATTACAATAATGTTATTTGGTTCTGATGGTAGCATACGCAAATGGCGACGAACCGGTGAAACCCTAATGTGTATCAGGTGTTCGAAATCAACAGTCAAACTTGGGGAGGTGAATTATTGCAACATCATAATTTGTTAAGCGACTGAATTCTCAGTAGGGTTAATAAGATATTGATAACTCATCTTGGATTTTGTAAATCTGACATCAGTTCGTTCTTGCTTCGGTAATGCTTGCCATTCAATCAGACGCTTCCAAAAGAAGTGACAAACATGTGGTTCGGAAATATGAGTGTCGCCAGTATTCATCCAAAAGTCAAAGAAACGTTTATGATTGAAGTCATACAAAGTCTGAAACGCCCCAAACGCAATGGTATACAAAATTCTGGATGATTTAAAAAAAATCCAAGAGTGGCTTTTTACACTGCTATGGGCAAAAATGCAACACCTGAATTCTTTAGGTCGAAAATGTTGACGAAGTTCTCTATACAATATCTGGTTTGACAGGCATTTTGTACATGTGACAGGAAAAGTCAAACTTTCATCACAATTAGTCGCGACTTGAGCTTGAATATGAACAGCGAGATTATTTCTGTTGTCTGCGAACGAAGAAAAAATTACACTACGAAGACAATTACGTGCTTGTGCTGCTTTTCTAGTTTTTTTTTTCATATGAAATGTAGAAATATTATCGGCAATGCTTTTCGTCGTATTCGTGAAAAGCCGTTTTTTTCGCTCCTCACTGTACAAAGATTTATCAACGCATAGACGAAATGTCCGATAACAAGAAAACGTTGATTGAAACTCTCGTGAAATCTATAGTCAATAACATAATTGGTACAGAAATGATCAACTTTAGATCTGAAGTAAAGCAATTAACTACTATTAACTATTATAACTGTAGTAGCTGGTTTACTTCAGATCTAAAGTTGATCATTTCAGTACCAATTATGTTATTGACTGTAGATTTCACGAGAGTTTCAATTCTATAAGTTTATGGGCCTGATCACGAACGTCACTTCACGGTGAAAACGAAGTGAATTGTATACAACGTTATTACGACTGTCACCGTGTGTGTAGAATTCGGAAGAGTTCATCCGTCGTGACAACTTTGATCGGTGTTATTATGAATACCACGATACTGTCACGTCACGGGGAAAAACAAGTATATTTGTCACTTGTGTTTCAGATGGTGAAAGCTAGTCACGCGGAATGGAGAAAGTTTAATTTCGGATTTGTTTAGCTTTTTTTGCTAACATTTTGAATCTTGTCTTATTTTGTAAGAAAGAAAAAATAAACAAACAGCAATTTACCCGCTTGGTGGAATTTTTAGAACGAAATCCTGACGTATCCAGAGGACGCAAATTTGTTCATTTGGATTCGATAAATGCGTTCTGGGATGTGATTGAGGACTGAAAATGTAGCTCCCGTAGACCGATTGAAACATGGCAAAAGGTCTAATTTCAATTGTCCTAAATGAATGGAAATTTTTTGTTTCTATTTTAAGGATTAGACTAACAGAGAGTTGTAACCCCACAAAATGACGCCACTGGCCCAAAACGATCATTATGATTGATTATGTATAATATTGATTTGTTGATATTTTGAATATAAAATAATAACTGTAATGTTTTTCAAACATTGCAGAGCTGGTTTTTGTAATTCAAACATTCTCAATTGGTGGACAAGACACGAATCAGGACGATAGCTACATCGAATAAGGCCATTGATTCTTCGTTTCTACGAAATTGATATTTTCAACGATATTGTTTCGAAGACAAACTTTGAAAAAAAGAATATTTATGTTTCAAATAAGGAAAAAATTAATCTATCATTGCAAAGCTTTCAAATTAATTATTTTTAAATTATTCTCTAGTACTTTTTCCATAATTTGATATCCGTCTAAAGAAAATCTGAATCATTGTCTGCTTTTGGCAAATTCCTTGAAACTCATCAGATGTTTCATATGAAAATTTTGCTTCTGACCAGTTTCTGTTCAAATAATTATATCAAACCTCATGTCTCGTATATCAAATTACACGAGAATGGGAAGGATAAGAGGATTAAACTTCAGAATCCCATATGGGAGTAGCTCAGATTATACTGATCATGAGATGGATAAATTCGGGTTTATTCTGAGACATAGAAGATATTATTCATCAAAATTGTAGAAACGGTTCTTAAAAAATGATTCTAAAGTTGACCTATACTAAATACTTCTCACTATTCAAACGAGTAAGACAGAGCTGAGTACAAGAGTATGCGAGATATCGATTATTAAACTCATGATGGTCATACTTTATCTCTAGAGTAATTTATAGAAAGAAGAAAAAAAAATTACATTGCCATATGTTCAACAACTACATTATTCAAGAACAATCAAGTATTCCTCCTGATCTTTGAACCAGCGTTTGATTCCGCAAACTAACGCACCAAGCAAATGATTCATGGAATGAGTCCGAATAGTTGGATTGAAATACCGAATCATCGAGGTATAATAGCAAACTTGTCATTCTAAAACATACGTTCAATTAAATGGAATATTATCTCATACACTTATTAATTTTACCTACATAACGTTCAAACATCCGAAATTATGCAACCGACATAACGTTCAAACGCCCGAAATTATTCTACTGACATGTCTCTTATAAACGGGAATGAACTCTTTCACTTCACGGAGTTTATTTTTACACGCAACTGTCCGTGACAATGATGATAGACACAAAAAGATTATGTGAAGTGTGCGTGACGTGAAAGCGTTTGTGACAGTGATGTTCGTGATCAGGCCCTATGTCAGCTAAATTCGATGCTATTTGCCGAAAACTTCAATAAAATAAAATTAGAGAACGAAGATCTGAAGATCGAAATTTTCATCTTGAAAATTTCAATTGAAGCTGAGTTCAAGGATGTTGCAGATAAAGAAATTATATTTAAAAAAAAAACAAGAAAACTGCCGTCAATAGCTATTGACCCATCACTACTGCTAAATCACAGACCTACTTCAGTTTCCGTACGTGGTGAATAAATCCAATATTCTTCTGACCCTCTCCGTGAATCACGTGACTCCCAGGTCATTTTGAAAATCAAATTTGATTGGCCTTGAAGAAATGAAGTTATTCTCGTAAAGAAAAACGACGGCGATAGACCAGACGTTATTAAAAATAGGGACGACATAAGCAAACTAACCACACGTCATCTAAATGCGATGATTAATCTTTCCCCGAAGAGTAAAAGGTATGATCAAAACCCTGACGCCATTTGAAATTCTCAACGAAATATAGCATCTTTGATCATGCTCTACGTATTATATTTCAAAGCCTGATATAAGATCTATGAATTACCATCATGACGATATAAATAACTTTAACATTGGATCGATTACTCTTAAAGAACTACTCGCCCGTTTGAAAACAAAAAACTTTTAGTAACTCAGCTGTGAGTAGCCCCATACATACAAATCAAATGTCAAATTTCATAGTAATTTCATAGTATGGGTCGTAATTCTTCAGATCGATTGACGTTCACTTCCAACCGAGTAAAGTGCGCTACACATACAACGTCCCGTCACCGTGAAGTCAACGTAAAGGAATGAAATGTCGAATATTCTCCCATGGAAATCATATGATAGCATTCACATACCCAATCACCAACCGGTGACGGTGACGCTGTATGTGTAGCGCACTTAATTGACAACGTCTAAACCCGGCTTAACACACATAACAATCAAAATTCTCTCGGAAAAACGAAGAAGAAATGAAAGGCAGTTTGAATCGTCAAAGAATCAATGATAATGATAATCTACCCAACCAATATTTGTACCTCCTCAGCATCTACTTTCGACCAAACTCTGAGACGGCGTTGTATTCCAACCACACTTTCGCTGTTCAGTCCTTGACGGACCGATCTTCGGCTAACGATATCGTTTTACTGCTCGGCGATTATAATCTTCCTCATCTGCAGTGGGGTTTTGATGAGGATGTCAACGGATACTTGCCTGTGAATGCTTCTAGCGATCCAGAACTCGTGCTCACTGAATCCATCTCATTCTATGGCCTCGTACAAATCAACTCTATTCCGAACATCAATGGCAGACTACTTGATTTGGTTTTTACAAACGCTCCAGATAGTTTTGAAGGCCAACCGCCGATATCACCACTTCTATCCGTAGATCCGCACCACCCACCATTCGAACTACAAATGGACATGCATAGCTGTGTGCATATTTCAGCCATGTCTGATTCCTTCGACCTGGATTTTAGACGATGTGACTTCAACTCTTTAAATAGCGTATTTTCATTGGTCGACTGGAGGGAGCTTCTTCAAGATCATACAGTGGATTCCGCCACCCATATGTTTTATGATACCCTGTTTGAGATCATATATTCGAATGTATCCCACTGCCATCCTTCTATTAATAGGAACACCAGGAACCCTTGGTGGACTGCAGAGTTGCGAAGGCTGCGAAACAAACTGCGTAAAGCACGCAAACGATTCTTCAGCAATAAATCAAAAGAAAACCGTGAGTCTCTCCGCATCGTGGAAACATGTTATAAGAATCTTGTACAGAACAGCTACAGGGCCTACCAGCAGAGGCTTCAATCTCATATGAAACGGAACCCTTCGGCGTTCTGGAAATTCGTTAGAGAACAAAGAGCGAGTAATCGAGTACGACAAGTTTATACGGTAACACAACAGCAAACCTACCTGATGAAGTTGCTGATCTTTTTCGACGATTCTTCCAAAGCGTGTTCAAGAGTGAGCTGCCTCAACCAGGATGTTTTCGAATGTTTTCGCAACTTACCGTCGCATCATATCCACCTACCTTTCTTCAATTTAACCCATGATGAAGTATTAAGATCATTGCAAAAAACTAGACGCGACGAAAGGAGCCGGAGTGGACGACTTAGCACCTATCCTGCTGAAGAACTGCCCTTCATCTCTCTTCAACAAGTCGCTCGAGGAAAGAACATTTCCTAGCCTATGGAAAACTGCAAAGATGATTCCTATCTACAAATCAGGCAGCTTGCGGCGCGTTGAAAATTACCGAGGAATATCCAACGTATGTTGCCTAGGAAAGCTACTCGAATCACTGATCCATACAGTGCTACTGTCCGCAGCGAAACCGATGATATCCAAGTGGAGCCTGTTTATATTGATTTCTCAAAGGCTTTCGATACTGTTCCGCATATTCTTACGGTGAGAAAACTGGGGCACATGAGTTTTCCTGATTGGATATCCGATTGGTTGATGTCTTACCTGACCGGTAGGAAAGCTTTTGTTGAGGTGAACCCAGCACGTTCCACAACATTCAAAATAGTGTCCGGAGTCCCCGAAGGGAGTGTGTCGGGGCCATTGATGTTTGTAATCTACAATCATGACTTATGCCTACGAATATCTTCTGGAAAACTATTGTTTGTCGACGACCTTAAAATTTTCCGAGTCATCAAATCAGCTTGCTGCAGCTTGCAGGCCGATATCGATTCTCTAGCGCAGTGGTGCAAAGACAACGGCATGTGTGTGAACCAGTGCCGAAAATATTCACGTTCACGGCATTCAAACACGGCCTGTCTTGTATTGACAACCTACTGTACAAGCGAGAGTCGGTAAATATGGAACATCACTATCAATGAACACCAGTACAATGAACATCAACATCAGCTTGCCATTAGGTTCATTTTTCATTTGCATATTCATTTTCGCCATGATATTCGTAACGTCGAAATTGAATATCATTGCGTGTTAGTGAAAATCAAAGCATAAAATTCAACGTCAACTAATTGAGAGTGAAATCGATTAATGGTAAAGGATAGCCATTTATTATACATAATTCTTGTTTTTGGCGACATTGGCAATGGAATGTATGGTATAACTCTAGCTATATTTTATGAATCTACTCCCGATTGGCCAGAAATGGCGAACACCCCAATTATATGGGCAATGGGTGACAATAACAGACGAGCGAAAAACGAACATAATCTTGTTTTGATTTCCGGTTTAATGATACTGGCTATAAATGACTAGCAATCATATAAAACCCCTACGATATGGATATTGGATGGAAGGGCTTAAACGGAAGCGGAAGTCGAATATCGTATTCCGGTGGCTTCCGGTTCATTGAAAACCGCCCTAGGAGACCGAAAATGGAGTTAGTGAAGTGAAATTAGATAAAGAAAGTATTAGAAACTAAGATCGTGTTTTAGCGAAATGGCGATAGTAAAAGATCATATAAAGCGGAAACGGAAACGGGAACGGACCGTACCTTTCACGCTAAAGATCGCGAGTTCAATTCTCACTCCCGACATTCTTCCAAAAATGGAAATGACAAGCCAGCCAAAAAGTGTTGAAAGTCATTATAATACAGAATAAAAAATAAAAATAAACGGAAACAGAAAAGGAACGCTCAACGCCGTTCAACGCTAGACGTCGCTTTACCGATCAACACCGCACAACGGTCAACGCTCAACGAAAGCTAATGTTGTCTTCTCCGGATTCCTTTGTTTCTAAATATGGAAATCAAACACGTTTTCAATAGAAATTCACTGCAAGCGATGAAGATCAACTTAACGTTCGTGATAATCACCTGAAATTATTGACAGTAATGGAAGTGCCTGAATGCAGGCTTTCCGAAATTCGTTCATACTCTATTCGCTCAAAATACCAGACAAAGTTCACGCTGCTCGACTCTTGTGTTATACTCATTATGACGGATATGGCGTTGAGTTTCGACAGAAGAGAAGTCATCCGACACTGGGAAAAAGCTAATGAATCATTCGTGAACAGATTTTGATAATTTGTGGCACTGGTGTGAACAAAAATTAGTGCAAGGTGATCACTTTTAGTCGTTGCTACGAGTCGCTAAGCTACCAATACAACATCGACACTTTTTTCTTGGATCGTGTACATTCTATCCGTGACGTGGATGTTATCATGGACTCTAAGCTACGTTTCAACGATCACATCTCTGCTATCATCCCCAAAGCATTCTCTATCCTGGGATTTATACGTCGGAATGCGTCAAACTTCACCGACGTATATGTACTAAAATCTTTGTACTGTAGTTTAGTGAGGAGCAACTTAGAGTACGCTGCACCAGTCTGAGCCCCATACCACGTTTCCGATGTTGTACGTATTGAGCGTGTACAGAAATGTTTCGTTCGCTTTGCATTGCGTGGTCTCCCGTGGAATGACCCCGCCCACCTTCCCATTATTCGGAACGTTGTCGTCTAATCGACTTGGAATTGCTCACGGCAAGGCGACTGAAGATGCAACGACTGATTGTATTCGACATCCTCAGTGAAAACATCGATTGTGCAGATCTTCTTCTGCATATTCCAATAAACGTTCTGTCAACGTCCGGGAACAGCAACATGTTATGGCTACAATAACTCATTCAGTTCCTGCCCCCGAGCCTTCAACAATGTCTGCCAAATTTTTGATTTCAACATAAAGACTGTCTTAAAGCTAGGATTAAGAATATATCATAAGTATAAGCAGTCTGTACGATACTCTTGAAGATGATGAATAAATAAATAATTGCCAAAGCTTTTTCGAATTTTCAAAACGTGCTATTTTAAACATTTTTCAACCATTTCTGAAGGACTTCATAAAAATAAATTAAATTTTGGAAATCTATATAAATAAAAATGGAAGGCCAAATGTGTTGGTAAGCGGAAAACTCCAGCAAAGGATGGTCCGATTTAAGCCGTCTTTATTTTGAACTACACAATTACATCATGATAAACGTTGTTAGTCCATTTGATGTTTGCGCTAATGAAAATGATCTGTGTTCGAAAGTGGGAATGGATTTTCAGGCGGAATAACTCTTTCCTCCATCTTCTTTCTATTTTCTATTAAAATAAATAAAAATGGAAGGCCAAATGTGTTGGTAAGCGGTAAACCCGAGGAAAGAATAGTCCGATTTCAGCCGCCCGAATTTTGTTGTATTCGTCTGTTCCCGTAGACCAGTGCATCATTGCAATGATGAGAATAAAAAATTTAAAAATTAAAGCTTTGAGAAAAGTTCAAAAAAAAATAATTCCCATATTCCCATCCCGTTAGTCGTTGTTAACGCGCTATGAAAATAAAAATTATGAACTAAAATTCACTTTTCTGTATCGATCATGGGTTCCATGGAACGGAGAAACATGTTATTTGCGAGTGAATTAAGAATCTTGAGCGAAAATTGTGTCTGAAAATAAATTTATATTATAATGACGAATTTTGGTACAAGTAAAAGGAAATCTATAGTAAAAGGAAATTGTGATGGGCCATTTAGAAGATCAATCAATGGAGAGTTCTGCGATTGAACCCACGAACGTTCGCTTAGTAAGAAAACGTGAATGTTCGAAAGCATTCATGAAAAAAAAGGTATTCGGCGGGCGAAGTTTGCCGGGTTAGCTAGTTGTTATTAAAAACCACCAGAAATAATTTTAGTTCAAGATTATTTCACTACTCAAAGAAAACTTTTCAAACTATCAATCAGAATATTTATTTGATACAGAAAAAATAATTTTCATTTAAAATTTTCATTTAGAAACCGTATTCATTTCTTTCGCGAATATGAGTGCTAGAGTTTTTGCACTCCTACAAGCTGTCAATTTTGACTTCGTTATCGTTAATCATAGTACATATCCAGTTACCCAGGTATGCTATACAGGTCCACGCATTAGTAATAACATCGTACTTCTGTGAACTATTTTCATTTGTTTGCGTAATTTTGGTGTAATATTATAAAGGGTGTGTCACATCAAATTACCTCACGGAAAAAACGCTGTAGAAATTTAGGAATTATATCTTCAGCTTTCGCTTATAATCAGATAAGAGTGTATAGATCACGTTGGCCATGCTTCACTGTCAATTTTTCGTAAATTTGGAAAAATGTCGTCGAACGAAAAAGAGCGTCGTGAATTAATCCTGTGCACTCATTTCGAGAATCCGGAGTTGTCACATCGGGCCATCGGTAAGATGCTGGGAATCGTCCAATCCACGGTCAGCAGAGTACTAAACCGATACTTCGAGAACCTAACCATCGACCGGAAGGTGAAGAACGGCAAAAATGGATGCTCCGTCAGTAAAAAAGATCACAAGCGCGTAGTTAAGCAGTTTAGACGTGATCCGAGAAGTTCGGTCCGGGATGTCGCCAATAAGCTGAATTTGTCAAGTTCATTCGTCCAGCGGACCAAGCAGCGGGAGGGCCTGCGTACATACAAGGTTCAGAAGGCTCCTAACCGCTGACGAAGCCGCATTGCCTGGTAATGGACGACGAAACCTACGTCAAACGGACTTTCGTCAGCTGCCGGGCCTATTGTTCTTCTCCGCAGAGGACAAATTCAGCGTTCCGGAAGAGATTCGCAAGCAGAAAGTTTGCCAAAAAGTACATGGTGTGACAAGTGATCTGCTCTTGCGGAAAGCGGAGCGCCCCCTTCGTGATGACCGGCACGGTAAACGGGCAGGTTTACCTTAAGGAGTGCCTACAGAAGCGCTTACTACCACTATTGAAGCAGCACGAGGGCCCGACCATCTTCTGGCCGGATCTCGCTTCGTGCCACTATTCAAAGGACGTGTTGGAGTGGTACGAAGCCAACGGGGTCACCTTCGTGCCAAAGGAAATGAACCCGCCCAACGCGCCGGAGCTTCGCCCAATAGAGAAATATGGGCGATTATGAAGCCGACCCTCCGGAAGAACCCAAAAGTTGTCAAATCGGAGGCGGACTTCAAGAGAAAATGGATTTCTGTTCAAAAAAAACTACAACCTGACGTAGTACAGAACCTTATGGACGGGGTAAAGAGGAAGGTGCGAGCATACGGGCTTGGGCTCGAAGTATGAATAAAAAGAAAATGCCAAAAGTTGTTTAATAGTTTTTATTTTACTGTCTAAAATTTTCAAAAGGATCGGTCTACTGGGCGAATTTCTACAGCGTTTTTTCCGTGATGCAATTTGATGTGACACACCCTTTATTAGGCTGTCAAAAAAGTCTTGCGGTATTTTTTTTTGAATTTTCATTTGTTCATAAAATTAGTTACAATCATCTGTTTTAAGTCAAATATGCGCCGTTTTGTTCGATGACTTGTTCCCAAAGAGATGCCAACTTCATAATACCCCTGTTATAGAAGCTCGCTTTCTTATTGGCAAAAAACTCGGATAGCCAATTTTCACAGGCCTCTTTTGTGGCTAACTTCTGACTACCTAGCTCGTTCGCCATGGGCAAAAACAGGTGGTAGTCACTTGGTGCAAGGTCCGGACTATACGGCGGATGCAAAAGAACCTCCCATCCGAGCTCCCGGAGCTTCTGGCGCGTCACCAAAGAAGTGTGTGGCCTGGCGTTGTCCTGATGGAAGACAATGCGACAATGCGTTAGTAAGAAAACGTGAATGTTCGAAAGCATTCATGAAAAAAAAGGTATTCGGCGGGCGAAGTTTGCCGGGTTAGCTAGTTGTTATTAAAAACCACCAGAAATAATTTTAGTTCAAGATTATTTCACTACTCAAAGAAAACTTTTCAAACTATCAATCAGAATATTTATTTGATACAGAAAAAATAATTTTCATTTAAAATTTTCATTTCGAAACCGTATTCATTTCTTTCGCGAATATGAGTGCTAGAGTTTTTGCACTCCTACAAGCTGTCAATTTTGACTTCGTTATCGTTAATCATAGTACATATCCAGTTACCCAGGTATGCTATACAGGTCCACGCATTAGTAATAACATCGTACTTCTGTGAACTATTTTCATTTGTTTGCGTAATTTTGGTGTAATATTATAAAGGGTGTGTCACATCAAATTACCTCACGGAAAAAACGCTGTAGAAATTTAGGAATTATATCTTCAGCTTTCGCTTATAATCAGATAAGAGTGTATAGATCACGTTGGCCATGCTTCACTGTCAATTTTTCGTAAATTTGGAAAAATGTCGTCGAACGAAAAAGAGCGTCGTGAATTAATCCTTCGAGAATCCGGAGTTGTCACATCGGGCCATCGGTAAGATGCTGGGAATCGTCCAATCCACGGTCAGCAGAGTACTAAACCGATACTTCGAGAACCTAACCATCGACCGGAAGGTGAAGAACGGCAAAAATGGATGCTCCGTCAGTAAAAAAGATCACAAGCGCGTAGTTAAGCAGTTTAGACGTGATCCGAGAAGTTCGGTCCGGGATGTCGCCAATAAGCTGAATTTGTCAAGTTCATTCGTCCAGCGGACCAAGCAGCGGGAGGGCCTGCGTACATACAAGGTTCAGAAGGCTCCTAACCGCTGACGAAGCCGCATTGCCTGGTAATGGACGACGAAACCTACGTCAAACGGACTTTCGTCAGCTGCCGGGCCTATTGTTCTTCTCCGCAGAGGACAAATTCAGCGTTCCGGAAGAGATTCGCAAGCAGAAAGTTTGCCAAAAAGTACATGGTGTGACAAGCGATCTGCTCTTGCGGAAAGCGGAGCGCCCCCTTCGTGATGACCGGCACGGTAAACGGGCAGGTTTACCTTAAGGAGTGCCTACAGAAGCGCTTACTACCACTATTGAAGCAGCACGAGGGCCCGACCATCTTCTGGCCGGATCTCGCTTCGTGCCACTATTCAAAGGAGCTTCTGGCGCGTCACCAAAGAAGTGTGTGGCCTGGCGTTGTCCTGATGGAAGACAATGCGGCCTCTGTTTATCAAAGATGGCCTCTTCTTCATGAGTGCTACCTTCAAGCGGTCCAGTTGTTGGCAGTACAGGTCCCAATTGAGCGTTTGGCCATTGGGAAGCAGCTCATAATAGATTATTCCTTGACAATCCCACCAAACACACAGCAGAACCTTCCTGGCCGTTAATGAGGGCTTGGCCACCGTCTGAGCCGCTTCAGCGGGCTTCGACCACGACCGTTTGCGCTTCACGTTGTCGTAAGTGACCCACTTTTCATCGCCAGTCACCATCCGCTTCAGAAACGGGTCGATTTTGTTGCGATTCAGCAGCGATTGACATGTGTCGATACGGTCAAAGATGTTTTTTGCGTCAACGTGTGTGGCACCCATACATCGAGCTTCTTTGTGAATCCAAGCTTCTTCAAATGGTTGATAACGGTTTGATGACTTATCCCCAGCTCTTGGCCGATGCTACGGCTGCTACTATGCCGGTCTTTCTCGGCTAATTCAGCGATTTTGTCGCAATTTTCGACGACAGGCCTTCCGGAGCGTGGCGCATCTTCGACGACCTCTACACCAGAACGAAAACGTTGAATATGAATACAACTAGAACCACGCGCTTACAACGACACCTCGCGGGAATACCGCAGGACTTTTTTAACAGCCTAATATATAAAAATTCAAGTATACCTGTTAAATTAGAGACGATAACAATACTATAGAGAAATAATAACAATGTAATTTTAGTATAAGATAAATAATAAACTAAAATATATATAAATAAATTCTAGCATACCTGTTAATTAAAGACCATAAGAATACTGCAGCAAAGTAAAAAAGATTGAGTACGGTTGAAGAATAATTACAATGTGGATTGAAGTGAATGAATAACATTACTGGTAATGTAAATACGGATGATCGTGTAAGGGCCGCTTAAGAGAGGATCTGAAACGATTTGAAGTCAAAGAAATATTGGAGGTCTTAAAACTAGGCGAAAATCCATAACTGTCCATTTTTGCATAGGAGACGTAAACGACAAAATGAACAAAATCGACTTTTTCGCTGTTACACATTCTACGCAATGTTATACATACGCTCAACATGCGAAAAAACATTTTTGGTTCGAAAACATTTGAGCCATTTTGAAAAAACGTTTTGGAAAAATCACTGTTTGTACGCATAACAGACGTAGTTCCATACAGCTTTCATACATCGTTCGAAAATCAACAATCACCAGTATTATGTGCTATAAGCTAAATCTACATTTGAATCAAATTTTTTGTAGAGTCCAAACATGCCTTTCATGATAGTATCTTATCACTTAGCGTTTCCTAATAGATGAATAAGTAAACCATTGAAACGCTGCTTATAAAGTTACTATTCTCTGTTTACGGCACTGCGACGAACGTAGAGAAGCAATTACGTGTTTCATGTTGTAACTATTTAAATTTCAGCATTTGAATTTTCAAGTATATAATCAAACAATCAAATCAATCAAATTTCGTGCCCCCTAAAATCTTAACATGCCAAATTTGGCTCCATTTGTTTGATTAGTTTTCGAGTTATGCAGAAATTTGTTTTTCATTTGTATGACAGCCCACCCTGAGAAAAGGAGGAGGAGTGTCGAACCAGCATAGAACCATTTATTGCATCCTAAAACCTCCACATGCCAAATTTCGTTTCATTTACTTGATTAATTCTCGAGTAATGTAGAAATTTGTGTTTCATTTGTATTGCTTTTGCCGTCTCAACGTGTGCATTAACTAGCGTCATTTATTAATACTTAGTTGAGATTTCTTAAGCCAAATAACACGCCTTGAATGTATTCCGAGGGGCAAGCTCTAGAGTTCGCGTGACCACAGTGCAAGTCGAAAAAAAATTGTTTGACGAAAAATTCCCCGACCAGGACGGGAATCGAACCCGAACACCCGGCATGATAATGTGAGACGCTAACCACTCGGCCACGGGTGCACAATCCATTTCCATTATGCCTCATTTTCCAAAAAAAAACGTGCCTTTTGGCAGAAAACTAGGACTTCGGCTCTCACAAACTTCTTTTGAAGCGTTGTATTTTCAAAATTATTCGCCATATACAGCTAGAGGTTTGTAATAGCTTGTGGTCAGGCCCGAACTATAAAGGCGGCTGCGTGAGACCATTCCACAGAGCTTTAAAGACTTTTCACGAATGAGTATGAGTGTGTGCGACCTGGCAACTCTGATGGGACACAATTCATCTTCTATTGGACAAAGCTGGCAGCATTTGGACGATTGTTGTCCTTTTTATTGTGTACCATACAGGTACGAAACCAAAAAAACAAGTCAGTCCCATAAAAAAACAGAGAAAAACATTCTCAGTCGTCAATTGTTTTCTAACCACGACCATCTTCGTTTGGAATTTTCGTAAATAATACACTCCTGTCAGGATCCACTTCAGAAGTAAGACGATTTTATTGTGATGCACCAGCGGAAATTCGATGCACGATTTATCATCGATAATCATCGATTTGTTAGCGTCTCACATTATCATGCCGGGTGTTCGGGTTCGATTCCCGTCCTGGTCGGGGGATTTTTCGTCAAACAATTTTTTTTCGACTTGCACTGTGGTCACGCGAACTCTAGAGCTTGCCCCTCGGAATACATTCAAGGCGTGTTATTTGGCTTAAGAAATCTCAACTAAGTATTAATAAATGACGCTAGTTAATGCAAGAATGCAAGAATGCAAGAAGAAGAAGAATCATCGATTTGTCAACGAATAGTGAGGCAGAATTGTGTTCTATCCCAACTTCTCGTTTCCTGTACTTCAGTGAAGCAGAAGATCCTGGCCATAACAACGTTTCGGACTGGAACTGTACCGTAGCAGCAGCAGTGTCTTAGAATATCAACAAATATTCACGAGTAACGAATATGGTTTTATTTCAATGTAAATGACTTTTTTTCCAGCTTGAAACACACTTCCCTCATTATATTGATGACAATAACAAACGAGTTCATTTTGTTCATATCGCTAATGCGTGAACAAATTTGCTATAATGAATGAATGCGTCATTGAGTGGGGTTCATAACTTCGATGTTATTTATACTTCAAATATCAAAAGCAACAAATTGATATTCATCACATTCGAAATGATATTCGTTCTGGCAGTGAATTTTCCCAACACGGCATCCGGCAGCTGCAAAGCATCACGGGCTCAGAAACTTTTGGATAGAGACAAGCAAAAAACCGCGTACGATCCCTGAACGCCGTATTTATTGTATTGCAAGCAGCAGTACAATAAAAGTTCGAACTAAATAAAAACCATCCGCACACAGCACACAACAGCTGATATTCATTTAGCTAAAATGAGATTCAATTCTGACGTCTCGAATTATCAATATGAAAATGACACTGGGTGAAAAAATAACCTTCAAAACATATTGAAGAACAAAAGTTCATTTGCTCATATTCACTGGTTGTCTGGATCTGTCATTTTGATTGTCGTTTTGAGTATATAGGATTTCGATGCAACCTAGTCCGAAAATCTATGCATTTGAGCTTAGCGAAGACGATTTTTTTCAACACTGAGCAGCAGTAATCATCGACGGGGCCAACCACAGCACCCAAACAATAAATATAAATAAGAAATTGGTGAATAAAGAACGACAGAATGGGAAAACCAGTGCAACAAATTTACTTTTCAAGCAAAATACGCTTGAAACATAAATTGAATCGACTCCGCATGACCCAGGTGAATACTATTGTAATATATTTTTTTCCTCGATCCACAAATTCGAGGCTTTATACGTATTGTATCTCATAGGAACCTATTTTTTGTAACAAAATATCCCGGTCTATAAAACGTACTTATTTAAACTTTTTATAATGTATTGAATTCAATAGAAAACCCTCATCGAATTAAGCGACAATAACAACAAACTGTAACCATCAGTTACCAAATGAACACAATTTCAATTTAGAGTATCGACATTTCATTAAAACGCAACAATAACATCGTTCAAAATAATCCTGTATAGAAAATTCTCCCCAATAGCTATAGCAGCGATTTCCATTCTTTTTAATCCCGTCAGACATAATTTTCCACCAGTAAACTGCAATGCTTCCTCGAAAAGGCTCGCATTGTGAGGGTGTCACACGATTTTCAATTCGATGTTATTTACCGCTTTTGTTATTACAAATTGGACGGAGGTGTGAATGTGATTCACCCAACAATACCGAATCAACCGAAACGTGACAAAAATATACTATAAGAGAAAATATAAATTAATGAACAGTTTGGCGCGCCGCCCCCTTCGCATCCCCTCTTTCGGGGAAAACAGCCGAACGAACGGATTGAATGTAATGAAATGGCATATTGCAGAGAGAATGTACCGAGAGAAAAAAAAAACATACAAAACGACGAACACATCGTAATGACACCAGTTGTTGATGCATTCAAGTTGAGTATGCGCACTTTGATACAGTTAATTAAAACAGAATGGATCATGCCAACCCCCACGCTATAGCCGAGATAAACAAAATGTGTATGGTAAATCACTTAAAAAGCTTTTCCCGATAGTTTCGAATATTTCCGGAAACAGGCATTCCATGTCCGTATGTAATCCATTCTGTGTGAAATCCTCTTCTGCAAGCGCCCAATTTAGAGCCGGATCAGAGGGCGGTGAGCCGATATGCGTGCCACATCGATAAATTATCCGATTCCAATTACTATTAACAGGCGCGAAGGGATTCTCTCCATACATATGCACGGGGGGATAACTTCCGACCAAGTCACGGATCACGTTCTGAACACGGGGATGAGATGTCCGCACACCCCAGGATGGTGCGGCAGATTGCTTTTTTTGACGCGAAAAAAATAACGCAGTGTTTGGCGGTCAAATGTTGGGGTTTATTAAAAATAAGTGCCATTTTTTTCTGGCGTGGCAGTATTCTGCGATCGATTAATGCAATGCACCAGAGAAAAAGGGGTTACCTGCATTGACTGTGGGTTATCTTCCGAGTACAACGGTTAGTAGCTTACATCAACATAAATCTACATCATAACTTTTGTTTGGGAAATTCAGATCATTCCAATAAGCGTGAGTAAATTACTATTTGCGAATAAATAAAACCATTATTTTCATGAGTTTGATGTATATTCGTATCGAATATTTTTATTTAAAAAGATGAGTTCAGAGTATCGCTAAAATTTAAATTTTAAAAATCAACAGGCTATACATAAATGCCAATACTTCATATTCAGACTGCTCATAAACTGTTACTACCAACTAGTCTAACACGCTCCGTGACAAGCTAATTTCATCTGATTGAAATAGCCTGAACGACACTTTTTGAGATTTCGATTTCGAATTAGAGCACAAATATTTTATTATCCAACCTTTCAGTTAGAAATGTGGCTCGGAAGGCGATCTGGCTTAGTGGTAACATCCATGCCTCTCACGCTGAAGGTCACGAGTTCAATTCTCACTCCCGACATTCTTCCAAAATGGAAGTAAAAGTGACGAACCAGCTAAATGAGTTGAAAATCACTATAATACAGATAAAAAAAAAAAAAAAAAAAGAAATGTGGCTCGAAAGGTTGGAAAATCAAAATCATATATACAAAAAGTGAAGCAGAGGCATGGACTGAAGGCGTACAAAGTGAAAAGGGTTCCCAATCGTGATGATAAAATTTCACTGCGAAAAGCCGTGCTAAGGTGCTCTACACCCAGTTTTTGCAAAAATGTTCATGCACCATAATGGACGATGAAACTTATGTTCTCGAAGACTTCAAACAGCTTCCGGGTCTAGCTTTTTATACTGCAATGCGAAGGAATGCCGTAGCCGAGTGTTTCCGGACCTAGAAGCAGTCTGAATTCCCCAAAAAGTACTTGGCTTGACAGGCCATATGCAGTTGTGGCCGAAAATCCAAATCTTTCGTCTCTACCGGCACTATCAACAAAGATGTCTACGAGAAAGAATGTCTCCAGAAGCGGTTGTTACCATTCATAAGAAGCCACGACTCTCCAGCGTTGTTTTGGCCAGATTTGGCCTGTTGTCACTATGCAAAATCCATCCTGGAATGGTATAATGAACATGAGGTCAAGTATGTGCCAAAAAAGACGGGTGGGTAATGTCGGGGACATAACTGGAGTGACGTAGGACTATACAAAGGGGACAGCTTTTGTTAAATATATATTTTAAATATATTGTTTTATTTTCTTCTCCTACATGAATACCTACCTATCTACCTGAAATATGGATTAGTTTACTGTTTACTCTTTATGAATATGTTGATGGTTCTGAAAAGAACCTTTGGTGTTGTGTTTTTGTTATCAATCGATATTCCCATCTTGTTCGGTTAAACCTTCCTGTTTAGCTATTGCGCTTGCCACTCGCCACAGTTTTCACAGTTGGAAAATTTCTTTCCATCCAGCTTGTGACATGTTGTTCAGTAAATTACATTTAATGCGACGTGCCGGAGAAACACTTTGCCACTCACTGAAACTAATTGTTGCCTTGATGAGCGCCGAACCGAAGCTGCTCTGTTCTTGATGCGGGTTTTCTGATTGTCGTGAGCAGCTTTGCAAGCCAACTCGAGCACTCCGACGGCCGAAACTCTATAACCGCTGTTATGTGCTCCGGCACCAATCCATTCGGCCTAGTTACCCTTGCGGAGCAATCAGTGAATGCGACCAACAGGGAACTGGAGACCTGCACGGTTCGAGTGAGACTTTGCCTTTCCCTTAACTTGTCCTCCTTTGTTACGTCCACGATGCCGATGCCGTACAACCACACGGGTTTACGGTTTGAAAGAAAATAAGATATTTTTTGGGGTCCGCGTGTTTTATACTCTAGCGGTACACACTCACAGGATAGAGACAAATCGGCAGACTCAGCCAGAGGGGCGAGTCCAACGAGACGAACGAATGAGCGTTAAAAGGGAGCGATGGCAAAAAAATATATTCATTACGATTTGTTCGCTCGTTGGATTCACATGCAGGCTAAAAAGGGTCCTTTTCAGGATCACAAAATTATCTTCAATCTAGAGAGTTTATTGTTTTGTTATCACTCGATATCCCTATCTTGTTCGGCTAAACCTTTCTGTTTAGCGATTGCATTTGCCACTCGCCACAGCTTTATCAGTTGGAAAATTTCTTCCCATCCAGCTTGTGACATATTGTACAGTAAATTACATTCAATGGCACGTCGCATTAGCACCACTCAGTGTCGGATTGGAGGTAATTTTAACCTGTAATTGAACATTTGCGATGACAGTGGTACAGTGTCGACTTTCAATGTGGGGTCATAATTTGGACCCCGAACTCTATGTTTACAAAAATGTCCAACTAAATATGTCGCATTACAGGTCCGTCCAATTAGCTAAATGTCGAGATAAGTGTAAATTACTGTACTTTCAATCTAGATGCAATTTAAGAATCGGTGAAAATCAATAAGCTCAGAGCAACAGCCAAATTCACATACTCATCATATCCTGGCAAACAAATTATGAAAAAATCAATTTGTGTTTTATTATTATTTTGGATATTGTTTTAGAAAGCATTGAACTGTATTTCCTAAACTCTTTTTTGGAAGGTTTAATAGCCCTGAAAAGCGCCTTGTTTTATGGAATGGTTCCAATTTAGAAAACTTAGTACTCGTGGTTTTGAAAAAAAACCATTGCGAACGCCCTCGATGCCGCCTTGTTCTGGATTTGCCACCAAAGCAGTTTGTATAAAGAACAAACTTTTTTCTTCTGCTACCTGATGCCGTTTTGCGATTGCGTTTGCCACTCGCCACTCGCTGCAACTGCCTGTTGTCTTGATGTCCACCGAACCGAATGTGTTCTGTTCCGAATGCGGGTTTTCTAATCGTCGCGAGCAGCTTTACCAGCCAACTCGATCACTTCTTCTTCTTTCTTTGTTTTTAAGAGGCTTTAAACTTTTGCAGTTCATTCGCCTCTAATCGATCACTTCGGCGGCCGAAACTATATAACGCCGGCTAGGTGGACTGCTGCACTGGTACTAACGCGCTCGGCCTAGCTACCCTTGCGGGGAACTCCAGATCACTTTTCCCTTCACTTTTCCTCCTTTACCATGTCCAGACATGGCTGCTTGGGTTGGTTTGTTGATGTGTTGTGATACGAACCGATGTGGTGTACGGTTTGAATGAGAATGATCGTTACGGAAGGAAGGAAGGTCTTGTATTATAGAGACTTTAAACTTTTGCAGTTCATTCGTCTCTAGCCTTGAGAAAGGCCCTTTGAAAACTCTCCTCTTTTTACTCCAGCGCTACCACCTCCACCCTCTTGCCTTGAGAAAGGCACTCGATCCCTAGCCGTCCAGCTCGTCCAGCAACGATGTTGTCCAGTCGGTGTCCACACAAAGAATGATCGTTACGGCAGCGGAGCGGGGATTTTTAAGCTGACTGGCTGACTCGAGAATTACGCATGTGTGAGACTGCGACCAATGTTTCGTTCATTTTTTTCTTTTTCCTTTCCAATCGTGCTTCATTCTATTTCGCTGCAGCTCTGGTTGCCCGTTTTGGTCGGTACGATTTGAGGAACACAAAATGGACCAATCAAAAATGGGCACATAGTGCGTTTTGACAATGCTTGATATTTCACAATTATTCAATTATTTATCTCAAGAAAAATGAAATGTTATTCGTTATGATAGATGCGTAGATATATTTCCTATCAATTGATGCAAAAACCTTTGCGATCTATTGAGAAATGCTCGAGTTATAAGCGTTCCAAATCTTGCATTTTTTCCTACTTGTTCAGTGCCTAGATTTCCATTTCACCCCCTATATCTTCCGGTTAGACGTAGTCCTACGTCCACAGCAAATCCACCGAATTGTCTAGAACTTCGCCCAGTGGAAAAGTACTGGGCTCTGATTAAGCGATTCGAAACTAAGAAAAAAACGAATGGCATTGATGATTTCAAGAAGAGATGGAAAAGCGCGGCCGCCAGCATATCTGAGGATACTGTACGGAACCTAATGGCAGATGTTCCCAAGAAAGTTCGTGAATTTTACAGACAACGTAATTAGCATCGAAGTAAGCTTTCCTTGTTTTAGATATACAGTGACGCAAATCCGTAATCGTACCCCACCATGCAGATCTCTTTTCCCTTATTTTGAAAATCGAAAACAAACTTTCGGAACATTCTATTTAGATAAAATCATAGTGTCATGTGAGAGTTAGAAGATTTGCTATCTGTTTTCAGAATAATGGTTTTTATTTCTCTAAAAATGGCGGATGTGTGTGCTAATGTATGAAAATTGACTCAAAGTCATAATCGTACGCTGGTTGAAATCTCAACACGATTTCGAAAGGGTTGGCCAATTTCCGAATTCCATCATTAGTGTGGTATCCCTTGTTCATTGCAACTATTTCTAGCTGTCTTTAGCCATATCTACGAGTTTTTTTTTTTGTGTATTCGGAAGGAATATTCATCAATTTTGCATCAAGTGATTTTTAAAAACGTTACTTTCAGTAATTTAATGGTTTCTAAATTTCCTACACAGATAACTTCCTCAGTTTTTCACTGAAATTGATGTCGGAAGATTGTGGAGGAATATCAATAACTTTTGAGTAATTGTAATGTAACCATGAGCGAACTTCATATGTCTTGAGCTCTTGGTCATTGTCTTGGCAAAACTTGAATCCTCGATTCCATCACATTTTGTTGACACTTTGCTTCATATTTTACTTCAGGGTGTTCAAGTAAACATTCTGATCCATTACACCATCGATAAAAACCAAATTAAGCAAACAAAAAGTTTGTAATGTGCCTAAGAATGGAAGCTTGAATGCCCGAACACAGAGGGACAAACCGTTTCTAAGCAAAAAAAAACAGTAACTCCAATTTGATTGTTCCAAACAGCATGAAACACATCAATGTCTTACTGGTAAGATGTTATTTCCATAGATGGGCCCTAATTTGATATTTTTGGCCCCGATGGTTATCGTTCCGTATGGAGGAAGCCAACGATGAATTAAACGTAAAAAAAATCTGAAAGCAACATTTAAACATGGTGGTGGTGGAGGGATGGTATGAGGGTGTATGTATGAGCAATTTAATTATCATCAATGGTGTATTGGATCAGAATGTTTACATGAACATCCTGAAGGAAAATATGAAGCAAAGTGTCAACAAAATGGGATGGAATCGAGGATTCAAGTTTTGCCAAGACAATGACCCAGAGCTCAAGACATATGAAGTTCGCACATGGTTACATTACAATTACTCAAAAGTTATTGATATTCCTCCACAATCTTCCGACATCAATCCCAGTAAAAAACTAAGGAAGTTATCTGTGTAGGAAATTCAGAAACCATTAAATTACTGGAAATCATTGTTTTTAAAACAACTTAATGAAAAAAAATGATAAATATTCCATCCGAATACAGCTAAAGAAAGTTGCAATGAATAAGGGATACCATATTAATGATGGAATTAGGAAATTGGCCAACGCCTTCGAAATCGAGTTGAGATTTCAACCAGCGTACGATTATGAGTTTGAGTCAATTTTCATACATTAGCACACACATTCGCCATTTTAAAATAAAAACCATTATTCTGAAAACAGATAACAAACCTTTTAACTCTCATATGACACTATGATTTTATCTAAATAGAATGTTCCGAAAGCTTGTTTTCGATTTTCAAAAGAAGGGAAAAGAGATCTGCATGGTGGGGTACAATTACGGATTTGAGTCACTGTAAGTCTATTTTACTGAAATAAACAATCGGTTTTGTTATATTACGTGAATTTTTGTTTTACTGGCATCATCTTGGTGTCCGAAATTTAACGTGGACAGGCTTTAATTGTTGTTCAAAATATCAAACGGTTTTTATTATAAAAGTACATTTACATACAGATTTTTCTTTAAGAAAAATTATAGGAGGTTGTGTCCAAGATACGACCGCATTGTTGACGTAGAACTACGCTGTTATTTTATATAAGTCACTTGTTTATACCTTCGGATATTGTTCCGTCCGCGAAGCGTACGGAAGGGGAAAATAAATGACGTCTTTAGCACTTCCCCTCCTCTTTCGACAAGGAGGTGCGAGGGTATAAAACGAGCCACCCGATTGTGCGGAGTATCAGTTTTCATCCAACCATCCAACAAGCAACAAGTGCAAGAGTGCAACAACAAACAATAAAAGGAACGAACAAACTCAAGAAGCCGCCAACTAATGATCGCAAGAGTGCGATAATAGGAGCAACCGCAAGCAACAATAACATAAGCAGCAGCAGAAGAGTGGCGCATTCGCATGCGCAACAGTGAAAATATTACGACCATGTGTATATATTCAAACTGAATGAATTCAATAATAAAATGATGAAAGTGTAAATAGTTATACATCATGTTTCATTCTGCGCTACTCGAAACCTGAATCCACGAAGAGTTTTCTGAAACACATTCCAAAAGAGATACATGCTCTTTTCAGAGCATTGGAGCGGAGCCACAAGGGGCTCCCACCCATTGAACAAGGCGTGAGGAACACAAGGGTTCCTTCCACGCACCGGTTGTCTCCACGAGGGGAGCAACCTTCTAAATACAGTCCACCCCTAGTTCCCAGCAGACGGAACAGATATTATTCTATAATGCTGTGAAATTTTAGAAACAACTGCTTATTAGAATAATCTCTGAAATGATTTTTTCATTGTAGAATCAGTTGACGATAATTGATTGATGATTCATTCTTGCCCTCGCAAAACACTCGTATGTCGCAATTTATTTCATGTCAATGCATTGAAAATTTACCTCGTAGGCTATTCCGGTGGCCTTTTTCGAAATTGACATAGACTCGGCTACAGTCAATTATATACATGTTGCACCAGCACCATTATTCCATATCTCATAACTACATCAATATATATTTGGCACCGCATGTAAACAACAACAATGATAACACTTGCAAGTATCAAATATCATGCTACATGTTATCTAGTATTGCCTCAAAGGAATCGCACCTCTAGATATCGTTCGTACAAACTAAGCGTAAACCAAGCGCCAAACAAGCGTTCACCATAGCATGCATACAGAGCCATACATTGGTGGCTTGAAACTACTAGCAATATAAACATTTCTCATCATTTTGCACTATTCTCAAAAGAAACGCTTGTGTTAGTGTTACTGGCCTCGAAAAGAGTTGCATTACTTTCTCATGCTCGAGAGAAGCGCAGCTGTCACCCTTAGTGGAGGAAGTTTTGCTACTGGCAAGCAAAACCTAATCACATACAAAATTCCAGAACATTTACTTTCTTGATGACTAAACAAGAGAAATAAACTCTTTTTGTTAATAACAACCTCGAAAACAGTAGCAATGCTTCATTATGATCAATATTAGCGCAAATGTAATCCTAGTTGAAGGAAGTTTTGCGATTGGCACGCGAACCCAAATAACTTATAACATTCCAGTAAGACATTCAAGATGCTTGGTATTCCCCAAAAAATTTTTTGGTGCTCAACCTTACCGCCTGCTTCGCCATAACGTCAGTTTAATGCATTGATGCATTCTCAAAGGCACCAACGAAGCCCTTATGAAGACGGAAAATAAACAATGTTAACTGCTTGGAAAAAGACTGAATTATGCCACACAGCTTGTACTCTGCTGTAACACCCATCGATGCGAATTCGCTGATGAGTTTGTCAAGAGCGACCGCCTTCACCACCAGCGGGGGAACTTGATTTTGGTTGCTGCCTGGGCGTTTACATTTTCGACCGACGCGCCGAAATCGGCTACTTTGCTGTTGTTCGATGCGGTGTCACATTCGCAAAGGCTCGGTTCAGTGCGAGCGCTTTTCACTGCACCAACATCGCGTGCATCATTAGATGACGCTTACCTCGTAATTTTATTGCCCCTGGCAATGTGTTCGTTTTTTGCAGGGCTCGAGCCTGCCTTCCTCTTCTTCTTGCTCATCGCGCACTACGCGAAGCGTCCAATTTATGACGCGGAAAGAAGAACACGATACGAATAACGCGAAAAACGAACAGAAAAATCAAACGACGATTTCCAAGTTGAATTACCACTGGTGGGGTCCAATCTTAGATCGAAGCGCAGTGAAAGCAAAGTGAGCTGGATTACTCAACAGTCCGATGCCGAATGAAAGTTTGCCTCAGCGAGATCCACTATTTATACTTTAGGCAAGTATTCCCCTTCATTCTTCTTCTTTTCCTTTGTTCACGGAGACTTTAAATCCTACGATTTCCCCTCCGCACTCAAATGGACAGAACAAATGTATGGGAAAATAGAAACACTTTTACTAACCAGGGGATTCTAATGTATGGCATATTGAACAAATCTTACGGAATTTCCGATTCGTTTAGTATGTAAAAAAAATAGTTATTAACGTTAACTTTATTTCATAAAAACGTGACCTGTTTTCTGATTTGACACCCTTAATGAAAGACGTAGTTCTACGTCAAAAAAGTTGTAAAATCGAACCTGCTTTTATTGTGCGGTTAAAATGATCACCTTCACATATCATTCTAAATGGGATAGATTTATACTTTGTTTCATGTCCAAATTTGTTCGAATTATTATTGAAATAGTAGGTACATGTATGAAATGAGCTAGGCCTATTCACATAGAATCGTAATTGACATTTTCTCATACGTACAAAAACATAGTAAAAAACTCATAACGCTTCCCATATTGAAGTTTTGTTCTGGTTGGGGTGGCATATTTTTCCAGGGTTAAAGCCACAAAAGGAACCCTTTGAAAAGCAACATGTGATAAGGTATATCCGCTTTAGAAAACATAACTTTGTAAGACGTTATCCGGTGGTGGATCATTTTGCCCCAAACAACGAATTATTTTCAAAAGCGAATTAATAGCTTAAATCAAACAAAATATCTGTTTACCTCTTCTAGAATATGTGAACAGTAGGGTGGCAGCGAGAATGGTCATGCCCAATTTCAAAAACCAACCATGTACATTTTGTTTATTGGTCCAAAAAAATGACCTGTGCAAAATTTCAGACAATCGGACATTATTTCGGGGATTTTCGACCAATTTTTTTTTTCGAGATGACACCAGATCTCGACGTTTCATGCATTTTAAAGTCATTTGGCATCGAAAAAAAATTCGATTTTTCAAATTTCCTCTCCCCCCCCCCCCCTTGGAAGATTTCCGAGGATAAAAAATCAAAACTTTGAGCGCTTTGAGGCACCCCTAAATCATGTCCGATCGAGCTGAAATTTTGCACAGGTCATTTTTTGGAATAATAAACAAAATGTACATGGTCGGTTTTCGAAATTCGATGATGAAATTTTTTCCATACATCCATGGCCACCTTAGTGAACAGCCGTCCAAACTGATAATTTGTGGAAGATAACAGGTCGAATAATTTAAACTTCACGGAAAATTCCTTAAATACAATGCGTGCAAAATTACATCCGAATGGCTACCGTGAGAGAAATTTCCCTTTTTTTATTATTTTCTACATTTGAGACAGTTCATGCATAACAGGGTGTCTTATATAGCTTGATATGTTCTAAGAATAGAAAAATCAAGAAGTATTAATTGATTTTTAGTAAAATTATCGAAATTTGAGCACCGAATCATTTACCAACCCTGTTCATTTTAACCACATTTTCTCTATAAGGTTACATAATATCACTGAGTATCTCACTGAGTAACCATGTTGATCCATGAAGCCTGGTAGGGGAAAAGCGGTTAAAATGAGCACCCTAAGGAATATGCCCTTACTAATTGTTGTTCAAAATATCAAAAAATATAAAAATTATAATAAAAAAAAAAAGAAAAATTGTACATTTTTCATTAAGGGGGTATGCTAATGTAGAGTCAGGAATTTCGGACGTTTTTTCGAGCTCCGTAAAAATAAAACATAGAATATTTTTACTATCCATTACATCATTATTATTTTTTTTAAATTCAGGCCCTACATTCAACCTGGGATATAATCGTGTCAAACTAAATCTGCAATGAGATCTGCCACAACACAGAAAAATCTTGATGTAATTATCTGTTGAGAAGATGAATACACAAGTATTCCGATTGAGCTAACCCTAGCTTACCTCAAGTTTCCACATTAAACCCATTTGCATACTTTCATTAAAAAAATAATTGTTTTTGCATATGTTCTATCTCAAGTTGATTATGTTTGCTAACGCGCGCGGCTCAAGCTATTGAAGATTTCACAAGTATTGTTTAAGTTGATGTCTACAGGTAAAGGAAAAAAAATAACCATCATCATTATAGTCTAAAGATAAGAAAATAAAAATATCCGTCAAAACTTCGTCATCTTACATACAAACATTAATTATATGCAGGGTCAAAAATCTAAATCATGCTTCGAAAACTCTTTACAAATACTACGGAATATTCGAAGGCTTGTTGCTGTCTTTGCTTCATTTGGTAATGTGTTATACAGGCGATATCCTTTATAAAGAAGTGAGTTTTGGGTGAGTTTTTGGGTGTTTTGTGAATAGTTCGGTGTCATACCGCTAATCATCTTATATATGAAGGTAAGAGTGCAATATTTGATGCGGTGTCCCACTGACATCCATTGTAGGCACTCAAGCATAAATCTTCGTGGAGTAAGTCGATCGCATCTTAATATCAAGCGCATGGCCTTGTTTTGAACAATTTGCATTCTTTCCATTTGCCTCTTATTTGCGCTAAATAGCACAGATGCACAATAATCGAAATGTGGACCGATCAATGCTTTGTAAATGGTGATTTTATTTTCAAAGGTCAAGAATCAATTTATTCTATAAAGCACTCCATATTTTTGAGCTGCCTTCTTTATAGTATAGTTTATATGTTCGTCGAAGCGCAGCGTTTCGTCAAGAATAACGCCAAGATATTTGATTGATGTCGTTCTTTCCACAGTTTGCCCATCGAAACTTTGGGCCCTATTATAGAAATCGAATCGAGGATTCGATACAATCACTATCACTATCACACCGAGTAAAATTTGGAATTATAGAAATCGAGGAAAACAGCTCGATTCTTTACTCTGCTCGAATGTCAGTGGCGATGCAGAAAGGATGCCAAATCTTTTTTTGGGACATCTGCTATGAAAATTATAATTATCTATATTTCCAAAAGTGTTAATATGGTTATGTTTTGGTATGGTATTTTCTTAACGAATGAAGCTCAATAGGCGTAACGCATGCATGGATGTGTAATAAAAACGACATCATGGAACAATTTGCTTTACAAAAATATAATTATTAAAAAATGAATCTTTTCAAGTACTAATGTATGTTCGAGATATACCACAAGGTAGGTGCGATCTTGATTCCGAGTTTTCGATGGTAGAATTCTCTCTTGCTCTGCTTTCATGTAACAATTCTGCTCCGGGATCGGATCGAATTAAGTTCAACTTGCTGAAAAACCTCCCTGATGTGGCGAAACATCGCTTGTTGAATTTATTCAATCGGTTTCTGGAGAATAATATTGTTCCAGATGATTGGAGACAAGTAAAAGTTATGGCTATTCAAAAACCCGGAAAACCCGCGTCCGACTTCAATTCGTACCGCCCAATAGCAATGCTGTCTTGTATACGGAAATTGTTGGAGAAAATGATCTTGTTTCGCCTTGATCGATGGGTTGAAACGAATGGCCTACTCTCAGATACACAATATGGGTTCCGCAGGGGCAAGGGGACGAATGATTGTCTTGCGTTGCTTTCTTCAGAAATTCAAATGGCTTTCGCCGAAAAAAAGCAAATGGCTTCAGTATTCTTGGACATAAAGGGGGCCTTCGATTCTGTTTCAATAGAGGTTTTGTCGGACAAATTACACTCTCGGGGTCTGCCGCCTCTATTGAATAATATGTTATATAACTTGCTTTGTGAGAAACATTTGAACTTTTCTCACGGAGATTCGGCAGTAAGTCGGTTCTCTTACATGGGCCCCCAGGGCTCATGTTTAAGCCCCCTTTTGTACAACTTCTATGTAAGCGACATCGACAATTGCCTTACACAAAATTGCAGCCTAAGACAACTTGCAGATGATGGAGTGGTGTCTGTCGTAGGATCAAACGAATCCGACCTGCAAGGACCCTTACAAGATACTTTGAATAATTTTTCAACCTGGGCCATTGGGCTAGGGATCGAATTCTCCACGGAGAAAACAGAGATGGTGTTTTTTTCTAGGAAGCATAGACCAGCAAAACAAAAGCTTCAACTTTTGGGTAAACCGATCACTCATGCTATGTCATTCAAGTATCTTGGGGTCTGGTTCGACTCCAAATGTACTTGGGGGCCCATATTAGGTATCTCAGTAAAAAATGTCAACAAAGAATAAACTTTCTCCGTACAATTACCGGCACCTGGTGGGGAGCCCATCCCGAAGATCTTATTATGTTGTATCGAACAACTATTCTCTCAGTGATGGAGTATGGCAGTTTCTGTTTTCAATCAGCTGCCAAAACACACATTATTAAACTCGAGCGAATTCAGTATCTTTGTCTCCGTATTGCGTTGGAATGTATGCCCTCAACGCATACCATGAGTCTCGAGGTTTTGGCAGGCGTACTCCCACTAAAAGATCGCTTCAATTTATTATCTCTTCGGTTCCTCATTCGGTGTAAGGTTATGAATCCATTGGTGATCGGAAATTTTGAGCAATTGATCGAGTTAAATTTTCATTCTGGATTCATGAGTTCATGTCATGAATTCACCTCTATGCAGGTTGTTCCTTCTTCGTATATTCCCAACCGTGTTTGTTTTCCTGACTACATCAATTCCTCTGTACATTTCGATCTGTTCATGAAGGAGAAAATCCATGAAAATCCAGATTATCTTAGATTGGGGTTCGTTCCTACGATCTTCAATGCAAAGTATGGGCGTATCAATTGTGATAATATGTACTTTACTGATGGGTCCTCTATGAATGAGTCCACAGGATTTGGAGTGTTCAACGTATTTTTTAGCACCTCACACAGTCTTCAGAATCCTTGCTCGGTATATATTGCTGAATTGGCAGCGATATACTGGGCGCTGGACAGCGTTGCCTCACGACCTGTTGAACACTATTACATTGTAACGGATAGTCTTAGCTCTTTCGAAGCTATCCGTTCAGTGAGGCCGGAAAAGCACTCGCCGTACTTCCTTGAGAGAATACGAGAAATTTTGAGTGCTTTATCCAGACGCTGTTATGTCATTACCTTTGTCTGGGTCCCTTCACATTGCTCAATTCCGGGTAATGAGAGGGCTGACTCATTGGCAAAGGTAGGTGCAATTGAAGGCGATATTTATCAGCGTCAAATCGCCTTCAATGAATTTTATTCTTTAGTCCGCAAAAATACCATCGCTAACTGTCAACGCAAGTGGAATGAAGATGAATTGGGCCGGTGGTTTCACTCGATTATCCCTAAGGTTAGCCTCAAACCGTGGTTCAAAAGTCTGGACTTGAGTCGGGACTTCATTCGCACCTTCTCCCGACTCATGTCCAATCACTGTTCGTTAGATGCACTACTCTTCCGTTTCAATCTTGCCAGCAGCAATCTCTGTGTTTGTGGCCAAGGTTATCACGACATCGAGCACATTGTTTGGTCGTGCGAGGTGTATCTGGTCGCCAGATCGAATTTAGAAAACTCCCTTCGGGCCCGAGGAAGACAGCCCAATGTGCCGGTGAGAGATGTGTTGGCTCGGTTAGACCTTGATTACATGTCCCATATATATGTTTTCCTTAAAGCTATACATCTTCGTGTGTGATTGTCCCTACATCCTTACACCCTCCTTTCCCTCATTTGCGGGTAATTCGTCCCCTTGCTATAAATAGTAGAATAAGTTGAAATGTAAATACACTATAGATATACGAATAGATTTAAGAAATGAGTGTTCATCAACATTGTTACAATTTCCTTATATCCCATCCTCCTCCTAAAAATATGTCACCCTCCTAAACTCGAGTACACCGCGAGTAATCGGTTTTCCACCTTACTAACCATAGATGTAAGAAAATTGTTTATATATGTAGTTTTAAAATTATATTTAAGAATTCGGCTCCTTTAAACTTAAGTAACTGAGCCTGTAAAAATAAACGAATTAATAAAAAAAAAGTACTAATGTACGCTAGCAGGAATAAGAAATTTTTAGGTAGGAAATTCGGTTGATAGTAATTCAAAGAATATGATAAAATTTACTTATGAAGTAATATGTATCGTAGAAGAAATACTTACTTTCTGTCATTCTGAACCAAGACGCATTGGTGGTCTCAGTGCATTAAGCTCCTCACTGAATTCCTCCCACTTTTCCTTAACCGGGATTCTATTTGAACTGCCTCCACAAACACCTCGGGCAATGTTTACATTCGCTTTCATTGGTTCAACCAGGTTGAATAACTCGGTAGTGATTTGTCTGTCCACTCATTTTCAGCCACTGAAATAAGCGCTGGAAGTAAGTTCTGCATTGTAAATTAAAACATGATTAATATAAATAATGCTGAATTGAACACTTACCTTGTATACACTGTTCTGGCAACACCGCAAAACTGATCAAAACAAACGAACATGTGTTAAAAATTGCATATATTTAGGCGTTTCTGAAATGACACAAACCAAAACAAAACAATTCTCTGAAGATATGCAACAAGTGAACCAAACAACTCGAAAATTTCTGACACTTGCATCGATAGCTATCACTCGCTCGGTGCTATCGAATTGCTCGATGTCTATAATAGTAAAATAGAGCAAACGGGCAAAATTCTTATCGCCTATTTCTATAATAGGGCCCATAGACTTCTTCTGGAATTATCAAGCGAACTGTTTGTCATGCTTCGGATGCGCCAATAAAACAAGTTGAATTTTAAAATTGTATTTCAATTTGTGCTACATGCGCACACAAAAGTTTTTGCATTTTTCTTCTGTCCGGAACAGTTGGAGTTCACTATAGATATGCTGTGCTCCCACCAGGGTTAACATTAAAAGGCTATACGGGAATAAATATATAATTTTGCAAACTTAACAAATATACAAAAAATCCGATGTTGAAACAGCGTACACTTGCATAAATAATTTAATGAATTCCCCAGAGTTTGTCTCAGGTTTAAAGCTTCAGGCTTATTCCACATTTCTAATTGAAAAGTTTCTCATGATTGAAACAGATGCTTGACTTTATAGCTCTTTCTCGTATTTCTCCAAATCATACAGTACTTCGAGGACGCAACCCATACTCCAAGCCTGTGTCCGACAGGAGTCCTTACAGTAAGCTCCGTTCTCGTTTGTGAGCTCCGCTAGACCGCGCCAATGGCAGCGCTGCAATTCGTTTAAATGTGTCTGCAAAATGGACCACGTTTCGGCGACGGTTTCTTTCAGAAGTCCATTCGCTTTAGCGAAAATTAACCTAGCCCTCAGGTAGAATCCGATCGGCCAAACCCACTCGGGGCCATTGTGATAATTTGCGCCATGGGAAACCGTTTTATCATCGCTATCGATTGAGTTGTCGTAATTTCCACGATATCCCCAATCCTCATAGTCCAGTGTTTTCATTCCAAGTTGACCCAGTAAATACTTTTTGGCATTTTCCAAAGCCCTCCAGGCATGCTTTGGATTGCACAGTTCTGGGGCGGCAACCAGTGCAATGGGAAAGTTACACCTCAGTTGATAATCCGTCCACGGAATCTCCGACCCAAGAGTATCTTTATAGATTCCTTTCTTATTCACGTACTGACTCTCAGAGCTTTCATCCACATAAAATTCCTTCTCGAAGTTCGCGACGATTTTGTCCGCCCACTGTTTGTACGTCCATGTTGTCTTCGTACCATTAGTGGAGGAGCGTTCCACTGAATTGCATGGAATAACTTTTTCCTCCGCCATTTTCTGCAAAAACCGCAAACCAGCCGTTTGTAGACCGACCAACTCTACCGCAGATCCGTCCCTTGGCGAGGAAGGTATTCCTCTGTTTCCAGCCTTATCGCTGGATCCCATTTTGTCCATCCACGTGCCACAGTTGGCGTTGTTCCCACCGAAAACGAAGCCCGTTTCAGGATTGATTCCAATCCGGTTGTTGAAGCCCTTATCCTTCATGTGGGCATCGATGCGAGTTCCAGCGTTACGTTCTCGGAAAGACAGACCTTGGAAATGGACGCGCAGCGCTTCCTGAATCGTCTCGTACAACATTTGATCCTGTGAAGCAACATAATACGAAAACATTATAATTGTTGTATGTCTACTTAGTTTGATTGTGTAACATGGAATAAAGTTTTATTTGATAATATATCAAGGCATGCTATAATTCGATGGTTACTATTCTAACATCCCCCCTAACCAAGAATTTCTTGGATTCCAAGGGTATTCCTTCCGCTTTCAAACTTGTTGATGGGTAGTGCCTTGGTAAGCAAGGCCACTGATTAACGGTCAGTTCTAACTTGCTCCAGTTGGATAGCTTTATCCTCAATATCCTGTAACTGGATTTATTCGGCAGATATAAAGTGTAGTTGAATTCAGTGATTATTTGTTATAAAATTGATGATTCTAATAAACTCCGTGCTGCCTGACGAAGTGATGTCGAATGTCGATGTGATTGCTTCTCGAAGAGTAATCAATTTCCCTCTGCGCCAAATGAACAGCCCTCCGGTTGTCGCAGAAGATGGCCATTGGTTCCGAGCATCCTGACAATTCTTGTCTAAAACCTCTCCACCAAATGTCTTCTTGGGTGACAGCTGAAACAGCCGTTGTAGAGAGAGCAACCGTCGACTGCTATACAATTCCAAGCAATTGCTCCGCCCGATTGTGTTAGCACGTATCCAGTTATAGAACAACGGGTGTCAGTATCATAACCCCAGCCTACTACCTTTCCATCACTTTGTCTGTTATATACCAGTTTCATTTCCTCCGTCCCCTTCAGGCAAAGAAAGATCCACAGATCCGCTTCGCCAAAGTCCAAGTATTGCAAGCCGCTCACTAGCTCCCGGAATGGAACCTTTTCCATCTCTTTCCGCTCTTTTTTCGTCTTTGGACTCATCTGCTTGGTTAGCTTAAGTCCTGGATCGGCTGGTATTGGCACAATATTGTATTCGGCAGCACCGAATCGTTTCAGGAGATCGTTAATGTATTGTTCTTGATCTCACATTACTGCGCCTCCGTTTCTAGTTACACGAATTCCATATTCCGAATCGTTTCAGGAGATTGTTGATGTATTGTTCTTGATCTAACATTACTGCGCCTCCGTCTCTGGTTACACGAATCCCAAGCACTTTGCTAGCGAGCCCCAAATCCTTCATTTTAAATTTCTTAGTTAGCTACTTCTTCAAATTCTTCTCCCAGCACACAGCACACGAAAAAATAAGTATGTCATCCATATCAGAATAGATGTGTTTTCGATTTTGTAGTAGACACAGGCATCGTACTTCGACCGATACATTCCAAAACATTTTAGTTCACTATCTAGCTTCAAATTCCAAACTCTGCTGGCTTGGTTAAGTCCGTACAATGCCTTCTTCAGCTTACAAACTTTTGTCGGTGACTCCTGGTTCACGAAACCTTCAGGTTGCTCCATAAATATTTCCTCTTCCTTTAGTTCTTGTTGCAGAAAAGCCGTCACTACATCCATCTGCAGAACCTTCAGACCAATCCTGGCTGCCAGAGCCATCAAATAGCGAACAGTAGCATAGCGAACTACAAGTGCGTAGGTCTCGTTATAGTCTACGCCTTTTACTTGAGAGAAACCCTTGATGATTAATCTGGCCTTGAACCTTTCTACCGAACCATCCGAGTTGGTTTTCACCTTGAACACCCACTTCGACTGTAAGGCTTTCCGTCCAGCAAGTAAAGTTGTCAGTTCGCACGTGCATTTTTTCTGCAAAGCATCATGCTCATCACTGCGAATTGCCTCTTGGAATGTTTTTGGTTCATCAAACACCACCTCATCGATAGTATTAGCATCATCGCACTTTTGGTATTGTTCTGTAAACTGTGAAGGATCTTTAACTACGGCACTGCAACTTAGGCTATAATCATGATGCTTGCCTGAAGGAAGGCGCTCTTTCTCACTGTGCCTTACCAACTTACGTGGGTCCTCTGATTATGGAGGAAGCACGACAGGCTACGGAATAGACTGTTGCTGTTGATCTTCTGCTTCCTCTCTATCGGGATCATCGTTTTCTGACTCACTGTTGTAATCCTCAGTGGATTCGATTCTGTCCTGCTGCTTGGATGTATTCGTGCTCTCTGTTTCTCGGTTTAGATCTACAGATAGTACGATTAGTTCAACAGGATCAACTGCTGCACTCTGTTCCTCGAACTCAGTAATTTGATTGATTGTGCTTTCATCCAAAAATATGACATCTCGGCTAATAACGATATTCTTCGCCTTCGCACTCGGTACGCCTTTGAACTGTTACTGTAGCCCATGAAAATTCCTGGTTCGGACTTCGCATCCCACTTCTGTCTCTTCTCTTTCGGTACATGAAACATAAGTTTTGCTCCTTTTGTTGGCGCTCGATAGATCACATACGATGCTGTTGCAACTGCTTCCGCCCAATAGCACTTATTCAGGTTAGCATCACACAGCATACTTCTTGCTTTTTCGACAACTTTTCGGTTCATACGTTCCGCCAACCCGTTCTGTTCTGGGTTGTATGGTACAAACGTCTCGTGATGAATGCCGGGCCCACGAAGTTGTTTCAATTGACGATTGATATACTCCTTCCCATTATCAGATCTCAAACGTTTGATTTTCTCTCCTGTTTAGTTCTCGACAAAGCTCTTGGAATCTTGGAATGCGTCCAGTACTTTTTCGAATTCAGGAACAAACCCCTTTCTGCTCGCATCGTCAATAAAAGTTAAAAAGTAGCGACTACCACCTGCTGATTTCGTCTCCATTGGTCCACACAAGTCGGAATGGATTAACTCCAGCACACGGTCTTCACGACGTCCTTTTGAATGAAACGGTTGTCGGTACACACAGCGTGGAATCATCCACACTGAATTCGAATCCGCTCGCCATGCTTCCTAATCGTTTCATACAGCTAACAGACATATGACACAACCTCAAAAAATGCAGCATGACCACTATTCTTGGTATTCTTTTCTTTCCTCCCCACAGTTACTTGCTAGGAACAGTGGGATGCATAATGACCGATTTTCCTACACCGATGCTACCGGTGCACACCTGATTTCTCACCGCTGGTTTTCGATACCAATTTGGACTTGCTGAAGAACGCTTCAATACCTGGCTTCGTCTCATTTGATATCTTCACATCTTGCAATAATTTTTCTTTGACTACGTCTGCCATTAGCTTGATTCCAGATGACTCCAGGCCAAGGATCATAGGATCATACTGCTTTGGCAATCCTTTCATCAGCAAACAAGCAAGCCAAGCGTCATCCACCTTGAAGCCAACTTCCGCCAACTGATGACCAGTCGTGAACAGCTCATTAACATACCGTTGAGTCGTCTGGCAGGTGTTGTCCTCATCCCGTGCAGCTCCGGCCAATCGAATACCTGTGAGCCTCCTCAGCAAACCAATCTTTCTAGTTGATCCACTGGGCTCGTATGTATTCCGAAGATTGTCCCACGCTTCTTTCACATTCTTAGCATCCCTCACGAGTCCGTAAATGCTTGAATCGATACTGAGACATATAGTACCTAACGATTGTTCCGAGATTTTCTTGCTTACTGCTGGTTCCCCATCAGCTCTCTCCGTCACAGCACACCAGGTCCGTTCCTTAATAAGGACCATCTTGGTGGCAAAAGACCACGAACTATAGTTTTCCGATCCTCGAAGAATCTCCCGAACTGGAAGGGAAATTGATCCTCTCGGGTGTCTAGGCTGGCCGAGTTAATTCGAATTTGATGCTTTAGGGTTCACCATTTTCACACGCCGTTCAGAAAAAAATTTCTTTCTTCACTAACAGAACCGTATCCCATGGTAACGTTTTCTGTGCTCATAACCTGTTGTACATATACTTGGTTTGATAGTGTAACATGGAATAAAGTTTTACTCGCTAATATTTCAAGGCATGCTATAATTCGATGGTTACTATTCTAACAATAAAAATCGGTGCTTTGCGGCTGGAAATACGCATACTCACACATTCACCCGACTGTTTCGCCTCGGAATCGTCCGTCGGATAAAGTCGGGAAACCTTATCCTTCAGGATAGCCTTTCCGTTGGGTGCTTCCTCGACGTATTGACGAATGCAGTACAACCACCACCAGATAGCATCCCGGCAATTGAACCGAGCGTTCATTCCACCATCCAGCAGATTCGGTATCAATCCGTGCCGCAGACATCCTCCGAATCCAAGAATCATATAACGTGCCTCATCAAATCGTCCAGTGAGGAACATCAATCCACGCAGGGAAATGAACGTATCTCGACCCCAGCAGCGCATATATCCAGTGGCAAAATGTGGCAATCCCGCAGCCAATGTAGCGCAATGCAATGGAGGCTTTGGTGGGTTAACATGCGGGCTAAGCTTTGGCAAGTTAGCTGATGGAGCGACTCGGACGCACTGGACCGAACCGAGCGCCAAACGGCGCCCAAATGCCGAACCATGGCGAACGAAATTCGCCATCAGATTACAGGCAGCATTTACGGCTAGTCGATGAACCCCTGTGATGATAACATCGAAATAGCTCGGAATCATGTACCGAGGGATCTCCTTCAGTGAAGCGAGGTTCTTACTCAGCCAGGTGCCCACTTCCGTCAGGTTGGGATAGTTTTGCAGGCGCTTCGAGCAATAATCTAGTGGAAATTAGTATTAAATATCGTTGATCACAGCAAGTATTAATACACTTACCAATTAGCCAATCTCCGGTGCGCAAATTGTTTGCCAGCGGGTGTCCCAAATCATTATTCGGACCGATGTCACTCAGGATTGAAATAATACCTTGTAATCCACAGTACACCAAATCCCCGTAACCGGGAATATTATAAGGACCGCCACCATTGTCCCTCTCCTCCTCAGCACAACAATAAAGTAAGTTGTTGAAGTCAACCAAGTTCAACTTCGAGAGTATACGTTGCAATTCGGCATACCGAGAACCCTTATCCTGATGGAACTCCTGAATCAAACCCTGCAAATTGTCATAGTGTGGCCTGATATGTTCCTTCAGGGCCACACGAACTGCTACCACCGACCCTGGCTTCAAATTGACAAAATCCAACTGAGTTGTGTTTCCGTCAATAACAGCCTCCTTCCGGAAGATGTCCGACTCTTCTAGTTTGAGATTCTTGCGCAAATCGACCACGTACTCGTCCACCCCGTTTATGTACTGGTCGTCCTTCTTGAACTCCGACGGGCGATCGAACGTTTGCCCTGTTCTGTTCCGAATTGATCACACAGATTAACATACATCAACTCTGTGAATCATAACCTTCCAAAACTTACTTTTTATAAATTTGAACCTCGAAAACAATCTCCACCAGATTCCCCTCGAATCGTAGCGGCCGAACTCCGGTCGGTCCAGCCCAAGCGTTCGGATAGCTGAAGGCAGTGTGCGCCACCAGAATGACCGTTTCATGGCTCTGGGTCGAGTGTCGGGTAACGGCAACAATATCCGGGTGCATCTGATCGACAAACACCTGGTCGAACCCACGAGTGGCCAACCCGCCGTGGAGAAGATTCAGTGCTTCCTTCACCGCGACAATCCCCGTACCCTTGGTAACGTGTTTTCCCCACTCCTGATACTGGCGTTCCTCATCCACCACGTGAATCTACAGGGAAAGGGATGAATGAAGACAATTTTCAAATCATACGCTTGCATTAAACAAAATTGGGCAAATTTTACTAATTTTTCATACGTTCACCTTGAAACCAGTTGATGAAACCAATTGTGCCTCGTCAATCATAGTAACCCAAACAAAATTTGACAGCATTTGACCAATCGAACTGCGGATGTTATGGCGAAAACAGTGAACATCGTCAAGTACTTTGAGTCGGATGAGTCGGATACGCCCGTTCCGGTATCTAGTATAATATCCTTACACTTCTGGAGAAGAATGAGAGCAATGAACGGAAGCCTGGTTCCGATCGTCCGACGGTGCTAGGCGATCGTAAACTGCTACATCGTTCGGGGCTTCGGACCGGCAGGACCGGACCGTTTAGCGCTGCATGATAACGACTGGCAGGGAGCCACCCAGCAACCATTAATTTGTATAACTTGAAATATTCTAAGTCGTATATAAAGTGAATTCGAATAACAATCATATAAATGTCGATCAAAGTATACATCGTGTGATTTGATTTATCACGACAAAATACATACAATAAATCGCATAACTTGGCATATTCTGAGTCACGTATAAAGTAAGATCGAATCAAAATCATATATAATGCCGATCGAAGAAAGCATTGTGTAATCTAAAATCGTTCGAACGCGAGAACCTCGATTGTATTTATTACTACAGATTAAGTCTCAATTCGGTGTAACAAACATCGGTTCGATGATATACACTAGAGATGAAACGGAGATACGGTAACTATCTGGTATCCGGCCTATCCGGCTAATATTTGCTGTTTCACCGGATACCGGATATTAGAAAAAAAAATTATTTCTCATTAACACAAGGTAAATCATACTTTTTCAAAATTAAATTAATATTAACTAATAACATTAATCCATTAACACTAGGACTTTCATTATATTTTTTTAACCGATCGATTACGCTTTGCCTTGTACACCAGACTGTTCAGAGAACAGTCTTTAACTCCTAACACTACTGAAATGCGCCAAATAATAAACTCTAGCACACCTTGTCAATTGGGATCACTGCTTAAAGTTTAATGACCACCAATTGGAAATGTTTTCACATAACATTCGATTTCGTCAGCAATGAGATTTGTTCTTGTTTTTTCTTGCATATGGCCACCCCAATCGGTTTAAAATTTATGGTAGTCGGCACCCTAGTGGTATCCTACGACCTATTCTCATGCCTACCAAATTTTTAATGCATAATTTCATGAAAATCAGTCCAGCCGCGACGCTAACTATTTTTTTCATTTGCCACTTGGTTGAAACAGTACCACAAGCTGTCGTGAGGTTCGCGTGTTCATCATTTTTATGTAAAAATGTATTTATTACTCCCTAAAATGTAATCATTTATTTGCTTCATGAACATATTCAGTTTATCTCAGATTCGTATTCGCTAGTTGAGAGCCGGATATCCGGTATCCGGCCAAATTCTTATCCGTTTCATCATTAATAAACACTATCGTAAAATTGATCTTTACAGAATCATATATGCATATCAGGCTGATGCAGTTTTTGAGTCGTATTGTATTAATTGTATTAAATGCTGTGGAAAATCGTTCAACAGTAAATCATATTTGATCGTAATTGAAGCCATATTACATCATCCGAGATGTCGTATGAACAGTGTCGACGTCTGGTGGTGATATGGTGATTAAAGGAGCCAAATTAATCTCTATCAGATCAACAGGCCTGAAAGCTGTTTAAAAAAGGAAAATTTAGATGAAAATTTTTACTTCACGTTATTTGATTACTTAAAACTCGTTGCACTGGACCTTCAATTACCATTTTAATATAAATTTCAAGACAATTCCACTAAAATATAGTATAGTACCAGAAATGACGTATCTGATTGCATCTGTTTCGAATTATATGCACGAGTTTCAGCTGCTCTAGAATTATATTCCAGAGAGCCCTGCGAGACAGCTGTTGCTTATCATCCAAACAACCGGAGCAGGGATTCGTGGGCTGAACTATACCATCCTTCCTTCTATCCCAAATTTCCATACATCCTCCAAAAATTCCTTCTCATTCCAGGTACTACAAAAAAGATCCTTCAGGTAAGTTCAGGAAAGAATTTGATTCAATTTCCAGGTGAGTATCCAGTCGAACATTCCAGGTAAGTCCATGTAAGTACACTGATAATTTCTCCTTTTATTCCAAATTTATTTCAGACTTAATTTTTTACATCATCGATTTTTTTCACAGCACATCAACAGGAACAAAATTTTCTTATCATACTTTTATATCCATCTTCAATAGGACCTATTTTACTTCTCCCCTTTCTTTATATTAAGCTGTCAAAAAAGTCCAGCGGTATTTCCGCGAGTTGTCGTAAGCGCGTAGTTCTAGTTGTATTCATTGTATCGAGTCATACTATAGCTTGTTGGAAAGGTATTTTTGCGCGCTATAATATAGTCCTTGACAGTGTTTTGTTTGGTTAAGTCGTTCGTGAGTTATAGTGTCGCAAATATGGAGCAATATAAAGAGAAAATCCGACATATTTTACAGTACTACTATGACAAAGGCAAAAATACATCTCAAGCTGCCAATAAAATTTGTGCAGTTTTTGGACCCGATACAGTTTCCATTTCCACCGCACAACGATGGTTTCAACGTTTTCGTTCTGGTGTAGAGGTCGTCGAAGATGCGCCACGCTCCGGAAGGCCTGTCGTCGAAAATTGCGACAAAATCGCTGAATTAGCCGAGAAAGACCGGCATAGTAGCAGCCGTAGCATCGGCCAAGAGCTGGGGATAAGTCATCAAACCGTTATTAACCATTTGAAGAAGCTTAGATTCACAAAGAAGCTCGATGTATGGGTGCCACACACGTTGACGCAAAAACACATCTTTGACCGTATCGACGCATGTGAATCGCTGCTGAATCGCAACAAAATCGACCCGTTTCTGAAGCGGATGGTGACTGGCGATGAAAAGTGGGTCACTTACGACAACGTGAAGCGCAAACGGTCGTGGTCGAAGCCCGCTGAAGCGGCTCAGATGGTGGCCAAGCCCTCATTAACGGCTAGGAAGGTTCTGCTGTGTGTTTGGTGGGATTGTCAAGGAATAATCTATTATGAGCTGCTTCCCTATGGCCAAACGCTCAATTTGGACCTGTACTGCCAACAACTGGACCGCTTGAAGGTAGCACTCATGAAGAAGAGGCCATCTTTGATAAACAGAAGCCGCATTGTCTTCCATCAGGATAACGCCAGGCCACACACTTCTTTGGTGACGCGCCAGAAGCTCCGGGAGCTCGGATGGGAGGTTCTTTTGCATCCGCCGTATAGTCCGGACCTTGCACCAAGTGACTACCACCTGTTTTTGTCCATGGCGAACGAGCTAGGTAGTCAGAAGTTAGCCACAAAAGAGGCCTGTGAAAATTGGCTATCCGAGTTTTTTGCCAATAAGGAAGCGAGCTTCTATAACAGGGGTATTATGAAGTTGGCATCTCGTTGGGAACAAGTCATCGAACAAAACGGCGCATATTTGACTTAAAACAGATGATTGTAACTAATTTTATGAACAAATGAAAATTCAAAAAAAATACCGCAGAACTTTTTTGACAGCCTAATATATTCAGTCGTATGTATTCCTTTTCTGTCTCTCTATCTCTCTATCTATCTTTTACTTTGGAGTGTCTTTATCTGGAGGTGTTCAAGTGTATAACACTTAGTGACACAAACGTAATAAACCGTATATGCATTTGGCAATAGTCGTACTAGATGTTTACTGGGGCAGTTCGAGAGTCACATAAACGTATAATTTAAATCGATTGTGGTATAATTATATAAAACTACGAATTCATTGAAGGAACAAATTGTTCTCAAACATATGAACAACAATTTTTTATTCATTACTATGAATAACTAAACTAAGTATTTGGTTTGTTTGATTGAGATGACTTCCTTTTTTTAAGACACAGTTAAATGACGTATCCGATTGCATCTCTTTCGTATCATATGTTCGAGTACTCCAGCATTATATTTTAGATAGCCGTGCGAGATAGTTGCTGCTGGATAATCCAGGGGTTGGCTGCCATACCAATGAAACTCGAGAACTAATCAAGCAAATGGAATCAAACTTGGTACACAGAGGTTTTAGGGATCGATAAACGTTTGTATGGTGGTTCAACACTCTTCCCTTCTCTCTAAGAGGAGGCTGCCATACAAGTGAAACACAAATTCCTGTATAACTCAAGAATAAGTCAAGCAAAAGGAACCAAATCTGGTATATGGAGGTTTCAGGAGGTAATAAATGTTTCTATGATGGTATGACACCCCTCCCTTCTCTGGAATGGAGAGGGGGTCCCATAAAAATAATACATATATTTCAAACAAACATGATAATTGAAAATTTTCGGAATACTAAAGGAAAATGGGAAAATTAGAAAAATTCAATTCGCATATGTTCTACAAATACATATTTACAAGCGCTGTTATTCCATTTGATGTTTGCGCTAACGAAATTCATCTTCGTTTGAAAGTAGAAATGGTTTTTAATGTGGTAAAACACACTCCTACATCGTCTTCTATCTATGATGACGATGGTCGCGCGAGTTATCGAAAAGATAATTTATTTATTTTTTCTCAACATTGAAATCAGTTTAGCAAAGCAAACATAAAAAACGAACTTATTTTATTTACAGATATAAGTTCAAAAAATTGTCAAAAGATAAGCCAATACTCAATCATGTCCGTCACAGAGCCGATACGGTCCCGACGAGGCCCTTGCAGCCAAGTTGTCCACCAAAGCACAAGTCCAACCGCCAGCCTTGTTTTGGATTGACTATAAATACCCTCATTCAGAGAAATCGAGAAAATTTCCTTTACGAAAAATTCCTAGACCGGCACTTAAAAAACTTTCCATTTAATATCCTTTATATCTGTGTCTCGCGCGCGACTCTCAAACTTTTGTAGACTACTTTTTTTTTTACTAATACAACTATAAGAACAACAAAATAAAAATAAAAATAGTCCATCATCACCAAGATCATGACAGACATAATAGAGATCAATACAAATTTAAAAAAAGATAATTTCAAAAATTTAAATAATCTACATAATATAATCCGTTCAACAAAAACTTCGTCAGATTCATTGGAAATATTGAAAACAAACTGCAAAAAAATTGTCCACATTAAATTATCCGTTCGTATAAAACTTCGTCAGTAAAGATCTTCGTCATAAAAATAAGCAAAAACTCGTTCGGCTGTTAATAAAACACAGCTTTCACATGTGAAATACAGTACCTCTTAAATTCTGTAAGTGTTGTTGCGCATTTAATATGTCTTAGCATCGAGTTGAACACATTTATTCCTTTGAAATACAACGAATTTTGTGAAGAACATGACAAATTTTTTATTAAATTAGGTGTTCTTAATTCATTCGCGTTTCTAGTGTTATAACTATGAAAGTCACTTCCTCTTTCAACTCGATCACACAAATATCGAGGCAGCAAACCGTTAATTACTTTAAAAATGAACACCATAGTTAAATAAACAATTCTTTGCTTCACGGATAACCATTGTAGAGCGTCTAACATTAAAGATGAGGAAGTGAATCTATTACATTTTAGTATCAACCGCATTATTTTGTTTTGCAAGCGCTGTAATCTCGATATCTATATAAATAAAAATGGATCACCGAATGTGTTGATAAGAGCAAAACGTCCATGCTGTCTTTATTCTATTATATTTCCTGTATCAAACATTTATTCCATGTAACGGAGAAACATGTTATTCGCAACTGGTTGAAAAATCTTGAACGAGAATTGTGTCTGAAAAACATCTGATATCACAATGACGTATATTGGTAGAAGATCAATCAATGAACAGTTCTGCGATTGGACCCATGAACGTGCGCTTAGTAAGAAAACGTGAATGTGATAACGAAAAATAAATTTTGGGCGGGAAGAAGTTTGCCGGGTCAGCTATTAAAGCTATAAATGAACTGAAGAACATGCCACAAATATGTTTTCGACAGCAATGGCGAAAGTTCCGCCCAACCGCCGTAAGGCCACCCGGCAGGTCGTCGAAATATTTTTAAAATATAGTCAATGAAATTATGTTTTATTTGGAAATTGGTCCAATCAAATTATCTTTTGGGCTTTTCCGAATTTTTTTTAATGCAAGCGATATTCAAATCCATACTCGCCGATAAATCACTTCTGCGGTTGCCAACACACGAGACATACTTACATGGTGAGGAACAAGCTCATCGTAGCCGCGGTTACTGCCAATGGCACAGCAAGCCATCGAGACTAAGGCCGCCGATGGAATCAGGTCGAAAATCGACCGCTTCTCGACGGGTGACGGATTGTCGTGGCTCAAGTCGAGGAACAAAGCGTGCGCGATAGTTGGTGCCAGAATGCGCTTCGGACATGGGAAGAATGCTCCCACCGGAGCACCACCGTAACGGTACACCAGACGTCCTTCCTCGTGAGAATCCCATGCGGAGAGGGCCTCTACGTAATAAATAAAAATTTGCTTCGACTTCATTAGAAATATACACACAATTTCTTACCTCGAATGAGTGAAGTAATTCCCAACCGATTCACAAAGATGTTATCGGTATAATCCGAGTTGGTAAACAACTCAGCCACAACGTACAGCTCGGGGTTAACTTTCCGAGCCGAATCGAGCAGCCATTCAGCCACATGCAGCGGTGTTGAGTGACAGTTATCCAATCTCACGCCGTTAAAAATCCTGGCAGTGGTATCAACATAGCTCTTCATGTGTTTCCAAAGATAGGGGCTATCCTCGGGTTTATCACCGTAACGCAACTTCACACTGTCACCCCACGCGATCAGCTCCCGCCTCAGGTAAACATTTCCCGTCCCCGGTTGAGGCCGAGCAAAATCGTTCAACGGGTCTCCATTGATGATCCAGCCGTTATGTGCCATAAACAGCTTGCCTGGACCCCCATATGCCATCACTTCAATATCCTTCAACGATTTACCCTTTATACCATACTGGGTGAAATATTTCATAAACAGTGGATACTTGACCGAGATTCCTTTCACCCGCGGTCCGTCACCTTGCACGCGCTCGTAACGCGTTCCCGCCAAACAATTCTCGATGGCATAATCCAAGTGACCCTGGATTTCTTTGCGAACCTCTTCGTTCAACCACTGCAGCCTCGCCCGCAGCGTCTCGGCACACTTTCGCTTGCGACTATCCTCGTCGAAGCAATCCTGCCGGAAGACATTGTAGATTTTCATCACCCGATCGAAATCGATCTCAGCGCCCAGTCGACGGAACTCGGGATCCCGCTTGAGCTGAATGTCACCTTCGGGGACCTGCTGGGCCGGAGTTGGAGTCTGCTTCGAGGCTTCATCGTTAAATCTGGAAGGAACATGGGCATTGTATTTGATAACTGATAGATTGTATAGTGATACTTATGGTAGAATATAACATCAATTGAAATTTTCTGAATGATTACCGGGTGTTTCGTTTCTCACTGGTTTTTACATTCCGATGGATCTTGTATCTTCAATTCCTACTTCAAAGCCCTGCCAAGTAGTCGACGGGTTAATGATTCTTAGACGTTTCAAATGTTGTGAATATGACCATACAATTGCCGATTGTAAATCAGAATTCAATGTATATCCGGAATGCGATGAAAATGTCAATTCAAATATTATAAATCCGAAGAAATTAAATGTTCAAATTGCACCAAGATTAAAAATGAGTGAAGAGTGGACATAGAAACAAAGCATTTCGCTTAGCGTACTAACTGCCCTATATTCCATTGTAAACCCGATAGGACAATGGGACAGGTTGATTTCTCCATGAAGCCGTCCAAGAAATGAGAATATCAAAGATATGATATAAGGTACACCGGGGCAAACACTGCGTCCGGGATAAACATGTCCACACTGCTGTTCGCAGTCTTGTGTTTGAATACAAACATGATTTTTTCGTACCTATGTTTGAAAATGTGACATGTTTGTATTCGTAGTATGTTTGGACATACGATGTTCAATTCTAATTTTTCACACGATGTTCGAACATGGTGTCCAGTTTCTCTTGCATTTCCACCCCAAGCACCGGCAGTGCTTAGAGTAGAAGAAGCGAATCGGACACCACACCACCTCCACTCAACACGTGGTGTGCTGGTATCCGCGTTGACGGCATTGAGCTTCGTATTACGAAATGGGGGAGTAGGCATGACAATATGGATTTGCAGAAGAAATGAACACACTTTAAAAATAAAAATTATGAATGAAAATTATTTTTCTCATATCAAATTAGTATTTTATGTAAATGAAAATCACTTTTGCTTGCAAGTAATGAAAAAATATCATACAAAAATTGTGTCTAAAAATAATTTTATATTATAATGGTTAGTTTTGGTGAGAATATCTGGAAATTTATAGAAAATAGTTTAAATGAGGGTCAGAACAAGATACGTCTAGTAGATAAAAAACGCCAAGAAAAAAAATTCATACAAATTTTAGCAATTTAAAACTGTCGTAGGACCGACTAATCTGATAGAGAATAGTTGGCCTCATACAAACTAATGTCGTCTCCAGATGTCGACACCTTTCCGCTGTCAACGCGAATATTGATATGGGAAAAATGCTTTCCTATCATAACAATGGGTACTTCGTCTAAAATTTTGGGCAAATAAAATAAACCTCTTTGTCTGTTCTGAACAAAATAAACGTCGATTGATATCAGAGTTCTTCATAATTGATATCATTATTTAGTGCACGCATCAATTTGTATATTGAATTCATGTAATATTCGCTATTATTAGCCATTTGAACAAAATTGAAAAAAAAATGAACAGACTGTGGCGGAGATATTTAGTTACCCACAACAAATTTTGATTACAATATTTCTATAATTTTAATCGAATATAAAGTACCAGAATGATAACATCGAGAAATTAATGGCTTACAACGGAGACTGATATGTCTCTATGTGCAGTATACCTGTCATTGAAGCTAATCTTTCTCTTAGCTCATGCAATTTTTGTAATGCGAACTAAATTTCAAGTTCGTTTCTGTGAAAAAGTATTCTACGAAGAAATGTTTTAGGATGAATAATTTCTTTCCGTGCATGAAAAAAAACGAAACGAAAGCAATGAATACTGCGACATCGGGTGATATGCTTGTACATGATGTTCTTGAATTATAAACATCGTGTTTGTTCACACATGTTTATGTTTGTGTATCATTGTTCGTGTTTGGGGTAGACATTCAACACTAGCGAAAATCATGTTCGAGTTCAAACAAAAACATGGAATTTTTATATCGCGTGGGCGTGTGTAAGTGTTTTTCGGAAGACTGGTCACTAATGATGTTTATGGGATCATTCAAATGTTCGAATATTACGTAACACACTCAAAAAGGGAGGAGAGGATGGCTTGTGGAAACTTGTTTAGGAATAAATCCAACTAAATCTTTGTTACATGTTATGTAGGGAAGAGGAACCCCTAGTTGAAAAATTAACAAATTTTACTTGATCATGTTTGTGTATTCATATATTATGTAGAACATACTGATGAACGAAATATGAATGATTAATTTATTTTTTTTAATTTATCATCATTCATTCATACAGCAATCATCGACAAATAACGGCCGGCATCTGCAGCAATGTTTAAAAAATAGTCGATTTTCACTGGTTTCAACTTATCCCAGGGGTGGAAAAACTTGAGGTGAGTTTAAATACTACACGGAAAAAGATTTTTCAGTTTATTTTTCAAAACTACTACATTTGATTATCTCTATTTTTTCCCTTCTGGTGATATTTTTGAAAAAAAATCTGTTTTTGCAACGATTCAGCCAGCGCGCAAAAATGTTTGTTTTGATTCACGGAACAATGAAGAGTAACCGAAGACTCGCATTGCGCTAATGCATTCCAATATTCTGGTAATGGCTGTCATAAGGTGGATTGAAAGATAATGTTTACTATACATATTTTTATCATACTATACATCCATCCTTGATAGAAAGATTATCATACCATTTCGTTGCTCCGGCGTAGAATTATTAACGCTTGAAAAAGAAATGGATTCTTCCTCGGATTCAGTACAAATAATACCCCCTTTTCATCAGCGTTTTGCATGGACCGGAAGAGATGATAATCACTTGGAGCCAGGTCCGGACTATACGGTGGGTGCAATAGGACATCCCATCCGAGCTCCCGTAGCTACTGGCGGGTCATCAAAGATGTGTGAGGCCGAGCGTTGTCCTGGTGGAAAATAACACCATTCCTATTGATCATTTCTGGCCGCTTCTGGTCAATCGCCTGCTTCAAACGGTCGAGTTGCTCACAGTAGAGAACCGAGTTGAGGGTCTGGCTATAGTTGAGCAGCTCATAGTGGATGATTCCCTTCCAATCCCACCAAACACACAGCAAAACCTTCCTGGCCGTCAATCCGGGCTTGGCGATGGTTTGAGTCGGCTCACCGCGCTTCGACCACGACTTTTTTCGCTTGAGGTTGTCGTACGTGATCTACTTTTCATCACCAGTCACCATCTTCTTCAAAAATGGGTCGAGTTCGTTCCGTTTCAGCAGTGCATCGCAGGCGTTTATTCGGTCTAAAAGATTTTTTCGCGTCAACTCGTGTGGCACCCATACATCCAGCTTTTTTTGGAATCCAATCTTCTGCAAATGGTTCCAAACGGTTTTATGGTCTATACCAAGTTCCTGGCCAATCAAGCGTGTGCTCACATGCCGGTCTTGGATGACTTGGATGATTTCAACGACTTTATCGGTTTCCACGACGATTGGCGTACCAGTACGGGGTGTATCTTCGACAGCCACTAGACCAGAACGAAATCGATCAAACCAACGCTGTGCTGTGGGAATCGTTACAGTATCGGGTCTATAAACTACACGAATTTTTTCGGCCGCCTTCATTGTAGTTTTACCTCGCAGGTAGTAAAAACGTAAAATATGGCGAATTTATTGCATGGTGGACTCCATCTTTGACGCGCTATAACTTGAGACTGAAAAGGACAATCACAACACTGTCAAAACGACACTTGTAGCACAGATTGTCGTCTTTAAATAGCCGTATAGTATGACCCGATGCGATAAGTACAACACAAGATATGTTTAAGTGTTGCCACATATTGACAATATACGACATTTCATTTTCCCCAACCCAATATTTTTTCATGAAAGCAGAAGCTTTTTTACATAACATTTCCAAATATCAGAGAGACGTTTTTTTGTTCTTGAGTCATGATTTTTCAAAATTAAACGGTGGTCCGGAAAATTAATTTTTACTCCTTTTTTCCACCACAAAAATTCATAACTTTTGAACCACTGAACCGATTCAGATGATCGACATATCAAATTAAAGCCAATAAGCTAGTCTTGTTCATATTACACTTGAAAAAAAGCTGTATTTTGTTTTCGTAATTATTGATTGTATTTGTTTTTCATACCTTGCGTGGTTTCGGGACCAAAGATGCCATATTTTTTTATATTTTTCTTGAAAGCTGAGGTTTTATCATATAACATATCCGAACATCAGAAAGGTTTTTTTCTCGTTTTTGAGTCATGATTTTTCAAAGTTAACATGTTTTCAGTTTTCGTTCAATACTCCTATTCGACTGGACTATTCTAGTCTATGCGACTAGAATTCCATTTTACGCGAGTGTAACATTTCGAAGAACTTTCAATTCATTGGCTTCAAATTGGTATATCAATCATCTAAATCGGCCCAGTAGTTTAATAGTTATGAATTTTTGAAAAAAGTCATTTTTGGAAAAAAGGGGGAAAATGATTTTTCGGACCATCAAAAATCATTTTCCACGAAAATCTGTGAATTTTCTTCTTCTTCTTTGTTTGTAAGAGGCTTTAAACTTTGCAGTTCATTCGCCTCTAATTTGTGAATCGATATATCGGTTTGGCTTGGAATGGCTGTATACAGAGATGTGTGATTTCAATAAACTGTTTTCAAAGGAATTTTTAAGCTATTTAACAAATTTTCGGGTCAATAATTAACAATTATTTAATTAATTTTGTCTTTCGAATGAAGTGATTATCATACCAAGCGTAATCAACATTGAATTTGACGACGATTCTGTAAATGACTTCATAACAGTAGAAAAACTAAACAATTTTTTCACTTCAAGTGTGGAGGAAATCCACAATGGTATTGTGTCTCCTACAAATCAACTAAATATCCTGATCTTCTTAGTCTGCCGTCACAATTGAGATGGTTTAGAACCGTAAGTATGGAAATCCCGAGGAAGGTAGTAATAGATTCAAGAAACTGTGCAGGTGTCGATGATATCAATAAAACAGTATTAACAGATGCATTTGATTTGATCAAAGATAATCTACTATATATAGTAAATGAGTCGATGCTTCGTGGCGAATGCCCACATAGTTGAAAGAAATCTCTTGTCATACCGATTCCAAAAAAAATCGAAATCATCCAAACCAGAAGACCGTAGACCAGTTAATAAGTTACCAATGTGCGAAAAGATCCTAGAAGACTGGTGAAACGGCGCTCAATTTGTTGCTTTCAAAATGGAAGCAGACTATAGAGGGGAAGCAAAAAAATGAAACTTTGAAAACACGCAGGTTATGCGCAACCCAGGATACGAAATTATAGGACGGAAGTTAATGTTTAGAGGAAAATTTTGACGAAAACCAATAATTTCGTGTCTCTTGGCAAGCAGCACTTTTGTGCTGTCCTCAAAAACGATTTTACTTCGATTTTACGGTAAATTCAATTCATCGGTTTTCAATCAATCAAATACAAAAATGATAAAAATGATTTTTCAATTTTATTCATCCATCCATTCATGCTAATCAGTCCTAAAATTAGTAATTACATTACATCTGTAACTTTCGATGTTAAAATGTTGCTGAATTCGTTTTGTTCTGGCGGCAGCGAAGAATTTTCAACAATGAACGAGAATTTTTCACTTAAATTTCGAAATCTTGTATTTGTGAATGAACTTACGAAGAACTCATAACGAGGGAGTCAACTCGTTCACACAAAACATCGATAGATGACGAAATACTCTCGTCAATATTATAAGCCACTTGTAGACCATGACGTGTTGCTTGAAGTTGGTTTCCTTCCGAGAGTGGCACAGTTCGATACAGGTGAAGGTATTCATCCCACGGAGCATCCGTCATTGTCGTTCAACGAATGTCTCCCGGTTGGGCAAGCAAACATGTTTTCCACGAAGCGTATGGCGCAGTATAATGCGAATGCATTGTTCTCAACTGTCGAAGGCAGTCGAAAATTTCTTGTGTGGCTGGTTCGCTGTCTTTTTGTTCGGAATCCAATAATTTCTTGCTCGCCATTTCCCAAAATGTATGTGATGTAATCGCAACGAGAAACTCCATATCAATCGTTTTTTTCTAAACACTATTTCTCCAGTTTAATTTATCTATGGTTTGCTTTTAATTTGTGTTTGACTTTTAAAACAAAGTTGAAGGGGTGATCAGTGAGATTTTTCCATGAACCCAATCACCCCTCGTGAAAAGCGATGATTCAAATAGGAAGCTGAAACGACCTTAAAATCCAACAGTCAAGTAAATTGACAAACAAAATATTATGTCTAGCTGTTTGTGACATATCGCTTTTATTTTTCTCGGGTTATTTCTGTGATTTTATCCGGAAATCGTTTGATCGATACTATACGAGATTTCGATCACCAAAGCAATTTACCGAGGAAACAATAAATTTCTTTTTCCCCAACCCAATATGTAAACTTTTCTACAGTATTACTTTGATTTAAAAACACATAGTGATATAGGAAAAATGAGTCCCAGAATGACTAATCCCAGAAAATGTAAGATTGGGAAAAAAGACCGGTGGATTATGTCAAGGACATTACCGAAGAGACGTAGACATAGGACCAAGAGATGTAAATTTAAATAACTTCTCGAATCTCCGAGTAGTGTATCTGTAAATATTAGCAAAATTGCATCCCCAACGCTCCCAAAAACATCATTCTCAAACACAAACTATACTATCCAGCATCTTTCGCAGAACGGCAACAAAAAATCCGAAACCGATTGTGTTGGTGGTAACTACAACAATGAACACTGCTCTCGTTTTTGGAAAATTTTCTTCTCTACGTCCGGCTTGCAATCCACCATTAAAAATAGCTCCTCGGATTAAGTTCTACCCTGGAGATGCCGATGGACCTTACCACGTTTTTTTTTCGCCCCCCGCCAGAAAGCTCTGCGAATTTTGACAATAGCCCGGTCGATTCGATAAAGCTAATTAGACAAACTTCGCATGGTTGTCGAAGACCGCAAGCAAGCCACTGAGATTACCCAATGCAAACTTTTTACGGAGGAATATTTTGTTTGTATTCCTTCAAAAGACGTTGAAATCGATGGTGTCATCACCGACCCTAGTCTAACGTGTGATGAAATATTACACGAAGGAAAATGTCGATTCAAAGATGCCAACATTGATACTCTGAAGATACTCGCTTGTAAGAAATTGCATTCGGTATCTCATTCCGAAAGAGGAAAACAGTACTTCGAATCAGGTTCGTTTCGAGTAATCTTTCCCGGAAAAGCTCTTCCACATTTCGTGGAAATTGAAAAAGTTTAGCTTCCGGTGCACCTTCTACGTACCTAAAGTGATGAGTTGTATGAAATGTAAGCAATTGAGACATACAGACCCTCACTGCAGTAACGAGATACGTTGTGCAAAATGTGGAGGGATGCATGAGGATAAATAATGCTCTGAAGATGCCGATCCGTGTCCAGCGTGTCCAGCGTTTAAATCGCGGAAGGCAAAAGTTAAGAACTCTCTCAAACAACGATTCAAGACGACTTATGCTGAAATGCTCAAAAGGGCTGTGGCAAAAGAGACCCCTAATCCTGGAGCACAAGAGAACCCTTATGCAATTCTGACAACCGATGATTGTGAAAATTCCACTTCCATTGAAAAAGCATTCATGTCAATACCGGGAGGCCCAAGAAAAAGAAAAAATTCCGCTTACACCTTCGACTCCACGTTAGAAGCAAGAAAATGTTAAACCAATTGAGAAATCCTCTGGAAATGATAAAAAACCAAAGCAAACACCTCCTGGTTTTACTTCCGCGAGAACAGAAAAAGACGTGAACACTCCGTCCGGGTCTTCCAAAGCTTATTTTCCCTTCCAAGTATTGCGAGTCACATTCTAGTTGCTCTAAGCATTCCCAAGCCTTTTAAAAGTATTATCTTTAGTTTGGTTCCTGCACTGTTTGCATTCTTGACAGAAAAATGGAATTATCGAAATTTTACCAACCATTTTCTCTCTCGATGCCTAATTGTTCTATTAGCGATATAGATACAATTAAAGTTATTCAATGGAACTGCAGAAGTATCAAACCCAAAATCGAATCGTTAAAATTTTTAGTCAACAGTATAAATTCTGAGGTATTTGCCCTTTGTGAAACATGACTTATGCCTACCCCTCATGAGGATTTGAATTTTCATGATTTTAACATTATCTGTTTAGACCGAAGAGACTCACACGGTTGCGTTCTTTTGGGGATCAAAAAATGCCATTCCTTCTATAAAATCCCATTACCATCGCTTCTAGGAATCGAGGTAGTCGATTGTCAAACAACAATAAGGGGAAAAGACCTATGCATTACTTCTATATATATATATATATATATATATATATATATATATATATATATATATATATATATATATATATATATATATATATATATATATATATATATATATATATATATATATATATATATATATATATATATATATATATATATATATATATATATATATATATATATATATATATATATATATATATATATATTCCTCCCAGAGTTGGATTTTCACGCAACCAACTCGATGGAATTATCGAGATTTTACCTGAACCCAAGTTAATCTTGGGTTATTTCAATTCACATGGTGTGGCCTGGGGGCACTCTATGATGATAACCGTTCCTCAATCATCTACGATCTATGCAATAATTTCAATTTGTCAATTTTGAACACTGACGAAGCTATAAGAGTACCCAAACCTCCTGCAAGAGAAAGTACACTGGACTTGTCACTCTGTTCGTCCGCTTTACGTTAGATTGTATGTGGGAAGTAATCCAAGATCCTCACGGTAGCGATCGCTTACCAATCCTTGTTGTATACGATCTTACCCATAATATTGACTGGGAAAAATTTGCTGGTATTATATCAGAGAGCATCAATTCGACTCCTGAACTTCCACCTCTCAAAGAATATGATTTCATTGCTAGTTTGATTCACCACACTGCCATTCAAGCTCAAACGAAACGTTTCCCTGGTGCAAAACTTCGCCGACACCCTGGTGCTCCTTGGTGGGACAAAGAGTGCTCGGATGCTTATTTCTATAAATCCTCTGCTTTCAAAAATTTTCGTCAAAATGGCTCAATGGAAAAGTTTGATAAGTATGAACTTTTGGAGACCAAATTCAAAAAACGCAGTTACTGGCGACGATATGTCAATGATTTGTCAAGGGAAACATCTATGAGTACCCTATGGAACACAGCCATTTGTTTGCGGAACAAAAAACATACAAACGAAAACAAACGGGTGTTAAATAAAAAATGAGAATTTTTTCAATCACATATAAAAAAATTGATTTTTTTTTCATCGATTTCAGTATTTTTTATTAATAACATAATGTATTTTCTTCAAAAAATGTTAATGAATGTTTGAGTAAGGGCCGTGGTCTGCTGTTCGACGCAACTTTGTCGCGATGCTCTCACAAGAACGTTGTACGGTTCTACGAAACGCATTACCAGCAAGGAAAAAAGTTCACGGTGGCACATTTTAAGGAAGAAAATGTACCTGTCAGTACGGTATATCGTATCCTGGGTTCCCTGAACGTAGAGCGGAAGGTCGGAATTGGTTGTTCGGTGACGATAATGACGAAGCAGAGGAAGACATCGTTAGAGAAGCTGTTTGACAACAAGGACGCAAATAATCTGCGTGACGCCGGTCGGAAATATGGCTGCTCCCACGTATTGATCCATCGGACCCTCAAGATGGAAGGAATCGTCTGCAGGAAGAAGACGAGGTCGCCGGAGTACACTGAGGTGCAGATTGAGACGGTTAAATCACAGTGTCAGTGGATGACCAAAAAATACCGCGGGACGTCTTTCGTTCTGGACGACGAAAGCTATTTTCCGCTGTCCAAAACGCATATTCCAGGAAATGATAATTACTACTCCAGCGACAAGTCATCCACACCGCCTGAAGTTAAATACAAGTTCAAGCACAAGTTTGAAAAAAAAGGTTATGTTGTACATCGCCATTTCCGACCGAGGCATTTCAAAGCCTTGGTTTAAGCCGAGCGGTTTGGCAATTAACCAACAAATCTATCGAGAAGAGTGCCTCGATAAAATCCTGCTACCGTTCCTGAACGAGCATCACGCGGATGGGAAGTACGTCTTCTGGCCGGACAAGGCGTCTTCCCATTACGCCAAGAAGACGCTGGCGTATCTTGAGGAGAAAAAGATACCGTTCGTGCCGAAAGATCGTAACCCAACAAACTTGCCCCAGTGCCGCCCAATAGAGAATTTCTTTGGCTCACTCAGTGCCCTAGTGTATAAAAGCAATTGGAGGGCCAAGGACACGAAGCAACTGACTACAAGAATCCGGAATTGTATCCGGAAAATGGACGTAAGTGCCGTACAACGTTCTTGTGAGAGCATCGCGACAAAGTTGCGTCGAACAGCAAACCACGGCCCTTACTCAAACATTCACTGACATTTTTTTGAAGAAAATACATTATGTTATTAATAAAAAATAATGAAATCGATGAAAAAAAAATTTTATATGTGATTGAAAAAATTCTCATTTTTTATTTAACACCCGTTATTCCGATTGATGCATTCTTGATTTTGCCAAAAACGTATGTCCAGATTTTGTCCCTGTAGAAGACATATCTCGTAATATTAAGCTGTCAAAAAAGTCCTGCGGTATTTCCGCGAGGTGTCGTTGTAAGCGCGTAGTTCTAGTTGTATTCATTGTATCGAGTCATACTATAGCTTGTTGGAAAGGTATTTTTGCGCGCTATAATATACTCCTTGACAGTGTTTTGTTTGGTTAAGTTGTTCGTGAGTTATAGTGTCGCAAATATGGACCAAAATAAAGAGAAAATCCGACATATTTTACAGTACTACTATGACAAAGGCAAAAATGCATCTCAAGCTGCCAATAAAATTTGTGCAGTTTATGGACCCGACACAGTTTCCATTTCCACCGCACAACGATGGTTTCAACGTTTCCGCTCTGGTGTAGAGGTCGTCGAAGATGCGCCACGCTCCGGAAGGCCTGTCGTCGAAAATTGCGACAAAATCGCTAAATTAGCCGAGAAAGACCGGCATAGTAGCAGCCGTAGCATCGGCCAAGAGCTGGGGATAAGTCATCAAACCGTTATTAACCATGTGAAGAAGCTTGGATTCACAAAGAAGCTCGATGTATGGGTGCCACACACGTTGACGCAAAAAAACATTTTTGACCGTATCGACGCATGTGAATCGCTGCTGAATCGCAACAAAATCGACCCGTTTCTGAAGCAAATGGTGACTGGCGATGAAAAGTGGGTCACTTACGACAACGTGAAGCGCAAACGGTCGTGGTCGAAGCCCGCTGAAGCGGCTCAGACGGTGGCCAAGCCCTCATCGGCCAGGAAGGTTCTGCTGTGTGTTTGGTGGGATTGTCAAGGAATAATCTATTATGAGCTGCTTCCCTATGGCCAAACGCTCAATTCGGACCTGTACTGCCAACAACTGGACCGCTTGAAGGTAGCACTCATGAAGAAGAGGCCATCTTTGATAAACAGAGGCCGCATTGTCTTCCATCAGAACAACGCCAGGCCACACACTTGTTTGGTGACGCGCCAGAAGCTCCGGGAGCTCGGATGGGAGGTTCTTTTGCATCCGCCGTATAGTCCGGACCTTGCACCAAGTGACTACCACCTGTTTTTGTCCATGGCGAACGAGCTAGGTAGTCAGAAGTTAGCCACAAAAGAGGCCTGTGAAAATTGGCTATCCGAGTTTTTTGCCAATAAGGAAGCGAGCTTCTATAACAGGGGTATTATGAAGTTGGCATCTCGTTGGGAAAAAGTCATCGAACAGTTCGGTATCCGCAAGGGCAAAGGGACAAATGATTGTCTCGCGTTACTTGCTTCCGAAATTCAGACGACCTTTGGTAATAAAAAACAGATGGCTTCTGTTTTCGTAGACATTAAAGGGGCGTTTGACTCAGTAGCTATAAGAATTTTATGCGACAAACTTCACAACCAAGGATTTTCACAAATTTTAAACAACTTTCTGTTTAATCTATTATCCGAAAACCAGATGCACTTTTCTCATGGAAATTGTGCCGTTTCTAGGACTAGCTATATGGGTCTCCCTCAAGGTTCTTGCTTAGGTTCTCTTCTGTATAATTTCTATATTAATAATATAGATGATCATCTTGCAGATGGATGAACTTTGAGGCAAGTGGCAGATGATAGTGTTGTATCCATATCAGGTGCTAAAACTATTGATTTGCAAAGACCGCTGCAAATTTCCTTAAATAATTTATCTATATGGGCTGTGAAGCTAGGTATTGAATTCTCAACTGAGTCTGTTTCTTTGGTTGTATTTTCTAGGAAGCACCAACCTTCCGAACTTCAGCTTCAATTGTTCAACAAAATCATCGTTCAATCCACAAGCTTTAAATATCTTGGAGTTTGGTTTGATTCAAAATGTGCATGGGGAAAACATATTGCGTATCTGAATAAAAACTTATTTCATCAGAGAACAAATTTTCTCCGGACAGTTACTGGAACATGGTGGGGTACTCATCCAGAAGACCTGATACGGCTGTACAAAACTACAATACTGTCAGTCATGTAGTATGGTTCGTTTCGTTTCCGTCCTGCTGCCCAAACCCACATCATTTAACTGGAGAGGATACAGTTTCGTTGCTTGCGTTTAGCCTTAGGATGCATGCAATCTACACACAACATAAGCCTTGAAGTCCTGGCAGGTGTTTCACCATTGCAGGTTCGGTTTTGGGAACTGTCCTATCGCTTCTTGATCCGAAGCGAAATTATGAACCCATTAGTAATTGAGAACTGTAAGAAGCTTCTCGAATTGAACCAACGGCCGAAATCCATGGATCTGTACTCTCATTACATTTCTCAAGAAATAAAACCTCCAGCAGACATCTTCAATAATGTTAGCTTTCCGAGCTTTTGCAGATCTTCTGTTGATTTCGATCTTTCTATGAAGGACGAAACTCGAGACATTTGAGATCATCTTCGATCATCGTTAATACCTAATACTTTCGCTTCAAAATATAACCATATCAATTATTCAAGAATGTTTTTCACTGATGGTTCAAGAATCAACGGATCCACTGGTTTTGGTATCTCTAATGAACATTACACTAGCTTCCATAAACTTGAAGACTCTTGTTCAGTGTATGTTGCCGAACTGGTTGCAATATATCATGCTATTAAGACCATTGAGTCCTTACCACATGATCACTATTTTATTTTCTCGGATAGTATTAGCAGTATACAAGCCATTCAATCCTAGAAACAACAGACGAAAGCATCATATTTTCTTATCTAAATTAGGGATGCATTGAATTTGCTTGTTGATAAAAGTATTCGAATCACTTTCATTTGAATTCCTTCCCATTGCTCTATTCCTGATAATGAGATAGCGGATACACTCGCAAAGATGGGTAGTATGCAGGGCACAATTTTTGGAAGACAAATAGTGAATCGGGAATTCTTCTCCATTTCCCGACAGCAGTCACTCACCAGTTAGCAATGGAACAGAGATGAGCTTGGAAGATGGCTATACTCTATTATCCCCAAAGTTTCAACGAAGCCCTGGTTTAAAGGGTTAGATCTTGACAGAAATCTCATTAGTACTATGTCTAGATTGATGTCCAATCATTCCGCGCTAAATGCGCATCTCTTCCGCATAGGTCTTGCTACTAACAATTTATGCAACTGTGGTCAAGGATATCATGACATCGAGCACGTTGTTTGGTCATGTAATGAATTTTGCAATGAAAGAATCAAACTGGTTGCCGATTCAGAGGCTCAAGAAGTACCTTCACGCATGCCAGTTCGCGATATCTTAGCTACTCGCGACCCTAATTTTATGTTCCCCATATATGTCTTCCTAAGAAGCTCTAATATTATTATTTAAAGGGTGTGTCACATCAAATTGCATCACGGGAAAAACGCTGTAGAAATTCGCCCAGTAGACCGATCCTTTTGAAAATTTTAGACAGTAAAATAAAAACTATTAAACAACTTTTGGCATTTTCTTTTTATTCATACTTCGAGCCCAAGCCCGTATGCTCGCACCTTCCTCTTTACCCCGTCCATAAGGTTCTGTACAACGTCAGGTTGTAGTTTTATTTTTGAACAGAAATCCATTTTCTCTTGAAGTCCGCCTTCGATTGGACAACTTTTGGGTTCTTCCGGAAGGCCTGCTTCAAAATCGACTAATATTTCTCAATTGGGCGAAGTTCCGGCGCGTTGGGCGGGTTCATTTCCTTTGGCACGAAGGTGACCCCGTTGGCTTCGTACCACTCCAACACGTCCTTTGAATAGTGGCACGAAGCGAGATCCGGCCAGAAGATGGTCGGGCCCTCGTGCTGCTTCAATAGTGGTAGTAAGCGCTTCTGTAGGCACTCCTTAAGGTAAACCTGCACGTTTACCGTGCCGGTCATCACGAAGGGGGCGCTCCGCTTTCCGCAAGAGCAGATCGCTTGCCACACCATGTACTTTTCGGCAAACTTGGATAGTTTCTGCTTGCGAATCTCCTCCGGAACGCTGAATTTGTCCTCTGCGGAGAAGAACAACAGGCCCGGCAGCTGACGAAAGTCCGCTTTGACGTAGGTTTCGTCGTCCATTACCAGGCAATGCGGCTTCGTCAGCATTTCGGTGTACAGCTTCCGGGCTCGCGTCTTCCCCACCATGTTTTGCCTTTCGTCGCGGTTAGGAGCCTTCTGAACCTTGTATGTATGCAGGCCCTCCCGCTGCTTGGTCCGCTGGAAGAATGAACCTGACAAATTCAGCTTATTGGCGACATCCCGGACTGAACTTCTCGGATCACGTCTAAACTGATTAACTACGCGCTTGTGATCTTTTTCACTGACGGAGCATCCATTTTTGCCGTTCTTCACCTTCCGGTCGATGGTTAGGTTCTCGAAGTATCGTTTTAGTACTCTGCTGACCGTGGATTGGACGATTCCCAGCATCTTACCGATGTCCCGATGTGACAACTCCGGATTCTCGAAATGAGTGCACAGGATTAATTCACGACGCTCTTTTTCGTTCGACGACATTTTTCCAAATTTACGAAAAATTGACAGTGAAGCATGGCCAACGTGATCTATACACTCTTATCTGATTATAAGCGAAAGCTGAAGATATAATTCCTAAAAATTAAATTTCTACAGCGTTTTTTCCGTGATGCAATTTGATGTGACACACCCTTTAGGTCGCATCTCCTACTCCCACTTGTCCATTCTCCCTTCCTTTCCTATTACATAAGCAGAACTTAGTACCCGTTCAGATAAGACCATTACAGGAGCTGTTAACATACCAAGGAGGCACTCACTACCAAAGGATACCGTTGCTACATCAACTGGCGATGTAGTTGTTACGACCCACCACAGGCACTGTTCCAGATAAGGATAATACCGACGAGGCAACGAAGGAATAATTTTTTTTTATATTGTTCTGTAGTTTTAGCTAATTAGAATTAAATTAATGATTATTGAGTTATAATACAGGGTTTTCCAACTTTAAATTCCGAAAGTAAATTGAAATAAAACACACTTGGAATTCGAATTTCGATGAAACTTTTATTTCAAATTAAAGTTTGGTTTATGCCATTATGTGTGAAATACAACATCATTCAAATGTCCACCTAGGGCTTCCTCGCACACCTTGATCCGGAACAGGTAATTTTCGATGACTTTTCGGCACATATGGGGCGGTATCTCGGTCATAACTTCACGAATGTGTCTTTCAAATGTTCAAGAGTTTGTGGAGAGTTGGCATAGACACGGTCTTTCGCAAAACCCCACAAAAAAAAGTCTAGCGGGTTCAAATCGCATGATCTGGACGGCCAATTGGCATCATCAAAACGCGAAATTATGCGTCCCTCAAATTTCGTTCGCAATATGGCCATGTTCGATCGTGTTGTGTAGCACGTGGCGCCGTCCTGCTGAAACCACATGTCATCCGTATCCATATCTTCAATTTGTGGCAAAAAAAAATCGGTTAACATGCGGCCATAGCGCTCACCATTCACAGTTACCGTCTCGCCGTCCTCATTAATACGGCCCGATGACTCCACCAGACCATAATGCGCACCAAACAGTGACTTTTGGCCGATGCAATGGCCTCTCAACAATCACGTGTGGATTTTCTGAGCCCCATATACGGAAATTTTGGGTGTTACATAGCCACCGAGCTCGAAATGTGCCTCATCGCTGAAGAAAATTTGATGCGAAAGTTCAGCATTTTGTTGCAGTTGTTCGTTCACCCAATCGATGTATGCCCGACGCATTCCATGGTCACCACGCTCTAATTTTTGTACCAGTTGGACTTTATATGGATGTAGGTGCAAGTCCAAATGCAAAATTCGCCACAATGATGTGTTTGACAAGCCCAATTGCTGAGCACGCCGTGGAATCGAAACATTCGGGTCATCCTCCACACTGGCAGCAACACAGCAATATTTTCGGCCGAACGCACATTACGATTATGAACAGGTTTCACAATATCCGCTACGGATCCAGTTTGTTCGAATTTACGCACTACATTAGCGATTGTGTGCTCTGTAGGCCGTCCATGACGACCAAAATCCGTCCGTAATGCTCGAAAAACATTTGCCGGTTTTTCATCATTTTTATAGTATAATTTAACAAAATTAACACGTTGTACGATGCTAAAACGATCCATATTGTAAAATGGCAGACATTCAACTAACGATATGACGCTTTGGTTGACAGCTATGTCAAACGGTTGTCAGCGCAGGGCTGTATACTTTCGGAAGCCCGAAATGGAAAACCCTGTATATTCAAATAGTTTAAAAATGTACTTCTTGATTATTGCTCTTTATCCACTTGAGCCTAATTAAATAAATAAAGAAAAAAAATCCGGCTTGCAATGTGTTGTACACTGACGACACTCTCAGTTTGGAAACCATGCACGAATTCGAAAAAACTGAATGATCGATCTGAAAAACCCCAACCACCAATAAACTCCAAAATACGTGCAAATTAACACCACCTCTTCATCAGCAAACAAACCTCAGATTGTATATTTTATTTATCACTTTAGAATGCATTGTATTGTTAAGAAACTTTTAATGACTCTTTTGTGAAATGTTTGGTGGCCCTGACAAGCGTCAATGGATTAATTTTTGTTCTCACGATGCCAAAATCTGCGTCCTCATTTTGCCAAAGCACATTTTTCGATAAACTGAATGAAGGCAATTTCACGGCAGTATCATCACAGTATGATGAATCGATTACACGAAAGCAATGGGTTACAGTTGTCCATTCGATGACAACAAAATGAAAACTCGTTGGTCGTTGCTGATGATACAGACTTTTCATCGATAGTTTATATCAGTACGGATAGTTTGATCAGTACGGAGAGGTATGCATTCGTGCATAATGCATCGATTCAGTTCAAAATTATCGGCCGATGGAAAGTCTGCTGTCTGCGGAGGATCTTAGTGTATGAGCGCAGCAAAATTAAATCTCATTGCCCGCTGTCGCTGCTGCTGCTACTTCTGCTGTTGCTACCGCTACATGCTAGAACAATGGCCTTAGCATATGAGCTCTGCTTAACGGTTAGAAAATGAATGATGTTTTCGGAAAGCAACAGTCAAATTTATTCCATTCGACTGGCGTTAGAATCACGAAGGGAGTGGCTTACAATATAATTGTTTGCTTATGTTCAAATTATATTCCGCTGTTTCTCTGGTTGCTCCTTTTGGTCGGTTCCATTTTAGGAGCACAAATAGGACCAATCTAAACGTGGCACATAGTGTATTTGGACAATGCTCGACTTTTCGCAATTATTAAATTGTTTATCTCTTTCCCTAAATTGTCTTACCTGGCCATATACTTATCCACATCACACTGATAAAATTCGTGCAGCTTAACCTGCGGCAAATAGTTCGTCTTCAGCTGCCAGCGGATAGCATCCAGATGATCGGCTGTTTCCACCAACGGTGGAACACCCACATGCTCGAGCAATCCAGCGGCCACATCGTCTCCGAAGCGTGCCAACAAGGCATCCAACATGAAGGCGGGCCTCAAATGGGGACACGTGAAACAATTGTAGCTACACTCCGGGTACTCCCGAATCCAGATCGACTCGTTGGCAGTGTGATTGAGTACGATGTCACAGATCGAAGCCATTCCCCATTCCTCGCGCATCTTCTTCACCACCTTCTCCAGCTCATCGAAACTAATCGGCTGGGCATCGTCGTTCTGGAACTCCGGATTCACTACCAATTGATTTTTGAGCGAATACGCCGATCTCGATCCACCCAATTCCTGAACCGGAGTGAAATGAATCAAGTTGTAGCCACTCTCCTTGGCAACCTGTAGCTTCGCTTCCCAGGTGCGGAGCGGTCCCATGAGCTTGGAAATTACCGTCTGACAACGGATTGCCTCCAGGGGGAGATGGGTCAACGCATCGCCTTCACCGATCGTAAGGACAGGCTCCACCTGAACGTACAAACCGGCCTGTGGCCCTTCCTGTTCCTTTTCTTCGTACAGCACGTAGAAATGGTATGCCCCCGAACGAGTCAGATGAACATTGCAGTAGCAATCCACATCCTTGATGGACAAAAATTTGGACTTGCCGGTTTCGAGCTGTGATCCGGTTGGAGAGAACCACTTCAGCTGAGTATACTGCTTGCGATCGAAGTCTTTACCTAGAATAGAAATAAATTGTCGCCATCAATGTTAAATAAGGCTTGCACTTTGCAATCGGGTGGAATATGGGTCAGAAAATGAATATACTACAGATAATGGAGGGATTCATTGTACGGAAACGTGTCTAAGGTGTTTGTAAACATAACTGATAAACCTACATCGCTCAAAATAAACTTGTCCTCACATTATGTAAGCTTCGTATGGAATAAATGTATGACTACCTACCATCAGCGGGGTAATTGCAGAAAATTGCCACACGACGGCCCAACAATGAGGCTCCTGGATGGACATGCACCAGGGAGTTTTTCTTTAGCCGATATAAAGCTCCTTCTCCTTTATCATTGTGATGGATTGCCAACTTTAACGATCCTGTATGGTCCGACATCTTTCGCTCTGAGACTAGTTGTAGTTTCTGCAAACAAAATATATCCGTTGAGTGTTACTTCACTTATTTCCTTCCAAAGATTCAAAATTGAGCAGGAAACCTCAGATTGAAGAAAAGAATTGCCTCTTTTAAGCATCATCGTTAGTTGTCTTAGCCTCAGCCCAACTCAGAAACGAATCAACTACAAATCTTCACGCGGACGAACCAACTGACAAACGAATCGACTAATCCGCGCCCGTACTATCGAATGACTGAAACGGATGGCTTACTGTTTCTACCCGCCAGCAGTATGGTTACGGAGATAATGAATTTAAAAACAGTAATGTTGAGTTTCGTAATAATCTGAGTGATTGTCGAGGCTTTCCGTAATTATTGTTATCAGACAAATGCGTTTTGTCGAAGCAGTGTACGCCCGGACACTCATTATTATATTTATACACGTGATAAAATACTTTAAATTAATTCGAAGCATATTCAACAATTTTTCAATGAGAGACTTAAAATATTTCCAAAATCGGTAATTCCAATCCATACGCTTCGATACCGAAGCCCAATGCAATCGAACCCACCGTGTGATAACAGCCCACAAATACTATAAAACAGACAGCGCTGCAAACGATCTCAATGTTTATAAACAAATGCAATCGAGTGATCGGTCGATGCAGAAGCCGTTTCAAGCTCAGCTGATTGATACCACCTGTTGACAAACAGGCGCTGGCAAGTACCCAAAATGCGAGCGTCTCTAATTTCGGTCAAGGCCAAAATCTGAACATTATCTAACGGACGGAAGCACACGAGTCGGGAAGTTGCATTCACGCAATCCTGTTCACCTTGCACTGGCGTAATGGAAGAAAGAATTCACGTGCTATTAAGCCTTCGGTTCTTAATTACTCTAACATCTGACACATATTAATCATTTCGTCTATAATGATTGAGAAGGATTGTCTCTTCATTGTCATAGATTCTGTATCAATCACTGGGGAGAATAACCCCGCGAACTGGGTCAAGGAGACAACCCTTAATATGAACGTCGACCGTTGGACCGTTGACCACCGGAAAAAGAACCCTAATTATTGCGCCAACCAAGTACTAACAACGTATTCACATTTTACATTCGAAAACACTCACCACGCAACGGTTGGTTTCAGTTTTCACTTAACAATTTCAATATTTCCACTTAAATTCTCTAGCAGCGATCCGACACCATCCAGACAATTTTCATAACTCAAGGTGACCTTGGCTATGGGAACTGTTGACAAATGAAGGGACCGCGTTACAAATGCGTGCGTTACCGAGAGCATAAACAAAACAATGCTGCGGGGGAGTGGTCAGTCGAGAAACAGAAATATCCAACCCCAAAGTTGGCTGACAACTACTGAAGGTGTGCTCGATTTTTAAGATCAAACACTAACAGATACACATGAGATTATAAGCAATATTGCGATATTTTGTTCAGATATTGTAACAATTTTGTGAAATTAGTTAATTTGAATTAGATTTTTGTCGCTTCTTCCGTAAATAGCAGGAGAATCTGTGCCAATGGATTCAGACGGAAACAAGACGTAGGTAGACGTACTTTATAACTATGAAGCACAATTTTTTTGTATCTATCGTATGCTTTGGAAAGATTAAAGACCTAGAGATGGGTTATATATTTGATATGATCGTACGGCTACTGTTGGCTTACTAATCGACCGTTTGGAGTTGTATCTAAAATATTTCTCAATGAGTGAATGAATGGATATTTTGAAAGTTTGTTGTTTTTTTTTCTTGTAGACATTTACTGCCGCCACATTATATATCTTTGACAAAGCATAAAACCAACAACGCTTACGTGCGATTCAATCGTACACAAACACTCTGCTCCTAATGGTATGAAAACCAACGATGTACGGAACCCATAAAAGTTTCCGCACCAAACGTTGGAATCCTTAAGGGTCCCTTACACGATAAATAATAATGACATTACTTCATCAGAATGACAATAACAATGATCGTGTAAGGTTGACAAAATTGATATGAAGGGCAATAATGATGCAAATCCGGATTTTCTGATCTAGCTCCATCATTAGAGTAATAGAGCAGGGATACTATCATTCGAGGTGTCTGGGATACTGTGCGACATCTATTTCTCTTACGACTATGAAGGCTAGAGTTGCTGCATTCCTCGAACAAATAAAAATGATGTGTAGAGTTGAAGAATGATGATGATGCCGAATGGAGTGTGTCTTGCTAGTATTGCCATTACTGATAATGTCGATGCTACTGATCGTGTAAGGGCTGCTTTAGCATTCCTTAACGTAGGGTTAATAACTTAACTTAATCAGAATGAACCTTTTCAGCGCAACCCTTTCCTTAGCTAACGATTCCATATTGTATCCTGCCATAATCCAGCGGTTCACCAGAATCTCCAATGCAGGAATCGATTCCTCCTTGTAAAAATACCTAGCGCAAATTATACTCCTCACTAATTCGATCGATCAATTGCGGCATTCGTGAACGTTAAATCAAACGTTTAACAAATTCATGTTGCTTTCATCAGACAAGGCGGTTTCTTTAATATATTATATTCTATAACCCACATCAAATATTTATTTTCCTGTCAGATATATAGGCAATGAGGGTCTTCGTATCCACTTGGTTACGTGTTCGCTTACTAAGCGATCGATCGTGAGTTCAAACTCAGGGCCCTCAATTGACCATCTTTGTGTTGTTATAGAATAACTACGTCCATGCAACCATCATTAGCGATGGAGATCGATCCACGGTGGAACAAAGATCGATTTATCCATACAACTGCTTTGCTCTGCAAGAAACATCGAGCTGCTGTTCTATAAATACACAACAATGATCAATATCAACTGTCTCCGCTGTCCGGTCTGCTGAACAATGGAAGAACAGATAGAATACCCTTTACCATAATGTAATGGAAGAGTAAAACCTAACGCCTAAATGGCTACTACTTCTACTGTGTAATTTACAATTTATAGAAACATAAACATATGTACATGTACATGATAAAAACCCGGCTCTGTTACAGATAAAATGCTATTGAGCCTGATAAATAAATAAATGGGATAAAAAAAATATAGGCAATGGCACCATTCGCACGTAATCGATACATCGTTTCCTGCTAGACTAAAGTGACCAGATGGTCAGAGGTCTAACGCGAGACACAAAAAACAAAACGTTATGTACATTCGTTATGTGAACATAAACCCTAGTTTAGCGAGTCTAAACTGATCAGTATTATTTCTTTCTGAGTATCGGCACTTAGTTATGATTTTTCGGTGGTTTAGATTTTGTCTACGCCCAAAAATCACTCACTCAATCAGAGCATTTACGCCTGGCAAGCACGATTCAAATTCTACAATTTTGTTCAAATGGAATGCTTCAATTCATTTTTCATCGATTTTAATGTTAACGCATTCAATGCATTCAAAAAAATGGACTAATTTCGGATGGCGATAAAAGATAATTTATAGGAACAAATTTTCTTTAGATACTACGTTTATCAAGTATACAACAAAAATGATTCAAGAATGTTGATTCGCAGCAACTTGATTATTTTTCCATACTCGAGCTCCACCCCACATCTGAGCAGCAGGTAATCACCCAGAAGGAGTAGCTTGAGGTGCTGGTAAAAAACTTATTTCCGGCGAAAGAAGTTAAAAACTTCTTTTCGTACTCATAATAAAAGACGAGACGTACTTGATACTAGAATTCAACGAATGACAGGGGAACTGGTACTTTACGTTCCCCAGATAAGCGATGACGTCGAATATATCATTCACATCCAGTTCTCGAAGAAAGTCCTTCTCTGACAGACGTGAAGGGAATGTCCAAGCCGCTCTTCTTTCAAATCATATGGTGAACGGGGAGATATATAGTACGAAGTGCATGTCGGAGTTGGGAAGGTGATGTGGTCTTTATGCCTAGCCTGAGATCAGCCCATTATGCCAAAAGATCACTGGAGGATGGATCGGCTGGAGATAAACATTGCCGCGAAGACCACCAACATTCCCAACATTCCCCAGCTTCGCCCGATAGAAAACTTTTGGGCGAATGGCCAAAATAAAAAGACAGACGATCACCAAAGCCACGAAAAGGTAAAATATCACGCCGATATACATCTTTTCATCAGCCATGGTTCAGGTTCCGGCGAACTTCCGTAAGACCGCCCAGCGCTTCATTTACGATACTTCATCAAACAACTCTGCCTCTTCCTGTCGAGTATACACTAATCCTTCCGGCTTATTTAAAACGTTAAGCCCTGACCGAGCTAGGGGACTTAACATGAACTTTTCGTCTGACTCACGTTGGTCCCTGCGGATCGATAGGGGACTTTTATAAAAATAATTTTCCAATTTTGTTGCTGTCGCTTCCACTCTCTAAACAAAAAGCCCAATGTCGGTGCGATGAAACCAGCTAAACGTATTAATCTTTGGATGCATTAGAAGCGCTCTTGAACAGTCTGCCAAATAAAGGTTTTTTGAGGTTCATCCATTTAAGAAAATCAACATGATCAAATTGTGATATTGAAATACATTGATATCGCGGGACATTTTCGTTTCTTTTGCCAAATGCGGGACGTTTCGTGGGACGGAATCTTATGCGGGACATTTTGTTGAAATGCGGGACGTCTGGTCAGTTTATGCTAGACCAATAGTAAAATGGAAACGGGATTGGTCAGGGAGAGCACAGTCTCTTCTTTCTATTAAATGGCACTAACGTTTCTAGAGGAACTTCGCCGTCTCAACATAGTATTACTTGCGTCATTTTTATTAGAACTTAGTTGAGATTTCTTTCTATGCCAAATAACGCCCCTTGAATGCATTCTGAGTGGAAAGCTCGTGACCACAGTGCAAGTCGAAGGAAATTTCTTTGACGACAAATTTTCCCGACCAGAACGGGAATCGAACCCGAACCCCAGGCATGTTAGTTGTGACGCTAACACCTCGGCCACGGGGGTGACAAGAGTACGATGAGAACACAGTGCTGGCAGCGAAAAATGCTCCAACCACTATACAATCATAACTAAGTGGGTTTCCGATCTGACATGCGTTCATTTTACCTTCCGAATGAAGTAGTTATCATACACCTTCGTTGAGTCTGAAAGAAATATTAAAGCTCAAAACCTTGCACCTGAAAAATGAAATGAAAGGCATAGCCCTACGTCAAAAATCCTAATAAAACGTAATTTTCAAGAAAAAGCTATAGTGTAAGATGCATAACGCAACAAACTATCAGACCTAATAATAAAATTGCTCCGCCAAACGAATTGAATGCCTTCAAAAGAAAGTTCAGCGCGGAGCACATACACCTCAAGCTTCTCAATTGTTAATTGGAAAACTTAGGAAATAGGCATCAGATACATATTTCAACATAAGAAACTTCACATTCTCTGATTTTCCCAAGTCGGGTACAGAAACAGATGCAACTAATTGTCGCTGTGATCCAAGGCTCCTACAGAAGAAGCCAAGAGTTCACTCAGACAACTTTTAAGCAACATGTTGCCTGTGGCTCATTAGCCAATCTGACAAGTGACGATGATCCAGTCTCTCTCCACTCACACACGCTCTGCTGCTTGCAGCAAGAAACATCGAACCATTGGGGCAATTGATAACACATAATGGAAGCCTGTGCTCCCGTGGCCGATTGGTTAGCGTCGATCCTAACATGTCGTGGGTTCGGGTTCGATTTCCGTTCTGGTCGGAGGATTTTTTTCTTCAATGAAATTTCCTCCGACTTGCACTGCATATACTGGGGTTTGCCACTCAGAATGTATTCAACGCGTGTAAATCTCAACTCAACTAAGTACTAATTAAAATGACACAAATAGTACTACGATGAAGTTTCTCTAGGAACGTTAGTACCATTTAAGAAGAAGAAGGAAACCTCATATCAACTGTCCTATTTCGTACGGTCCAACTGTGAACAGTGCAACCAGTCTTCAGAAAGCCTACGCTGTGTTGCGCTCGAATTCAATTTTCATCAGCGTGCGCTGAAAACAAACTTCATTCTTGGCACGAAGCGCACCGAACTCAAAACAAGTGAGCCCAAAATCAGCACGGTGCAGAATTCACATACTAAATTCCCCCTCATTCTATACCCACACACACACACATAAAATTCTAGCGCCCGTTTTGTCTTCGCTTATTCTAAGCTAAGCAACAGCGCACCCTTATACAATCCGCATCAACAGAGAAAGCAACGCAGAAAGACTAGATTCGAGCTCGGTTTAAAATTGGGAATATAAGCCGGTGTATGGATACGGTGCAGTGAGGATGTTCGAACTCAAAAGCGAACCGTGTTGACAACAGAACATTTGAACTTTGTTTCGGTGTGCGTTGATTCGTCCGGGCGCAGGTGCTGGGTGCAAAAAAAGTGTTGCACATCAGAACTGCGTTCAATTCCGAAGACTTAGTGCAACAATAGGAATACTATTAGGCCGAGAAGGAAACATTGTGTTACTTTACTCTTTAAAATAAGGATGATCGTCTAGTGCCAAATCGCATACAAAGCAACGAGTAATTGTGCGCCTTTATAGAAATCAGTGCCAAGAATATTCATTTTCACGACATTCAAATGCGTCGAATTTCAACCTACCTTGCGTTTATAACCCACTGTTCAAGCGAGAGTCAATAAAGATGAAACAATACTATAAATGAACACCAGTAGAATGAACATCAACGTCAACATACCTTGAAGTTCATTTTTCATTGCATTTTCATTTTAGTCATAACATTTGAAACGTCGAAATTGAAGATCATTGCGTGTTAGTGAAAATCGAAGTACAAAAATTCAACGTTAACCAATTGAGAATGTTATCGACTAATGATAAGGGAAGGCCATTCATCACATAAAATTCTTGTTTTTTGGCGACTTCGGCATTGACTTGTATAGTATAACGATTTAATTTGTTTGATAAATGTAGGGTAACACGGGGTGAGTTGGTCATATGGGGTTATTTGGACCACCCCTTTATCTCAAAAAGTACGGCTCAACTTGGGTTTTTTATAATGTCATTTTCTTTTATTATTGGACCGGATGTAACTAACGTAAAAAAAACTTTGGTAAAATTCGACAGGTGAAAGGAAATGGTAGCATGAACATAACAAGCACTTTGATTGTCAAAAAGTGTGAGTTTTCCTATCGAGGTTTTAAGGTTTTTCCCACTGATTAAACAAACTTTTCGTGTATTGTGCAGTAAAGTTCTGTTCGTCTACAGAAGAGGAACAATTTGATGCATCGAAACTGTAAGTTTGATAACAATTAATGAAGTTAATTGTTTTAATTTTTGCATGTTGTGTGGGGTGACATGGATACGTTTCTGTGGGGTGAATTGGTTCTACAAGTTTGAGGCTTTTCTTTAATCTAATTGATTCCAAATGTCACGGAATTACAAAAAGAGGATGGGCAGACTCTTTTATTTTATGATATATCTGCTAGTTTGAAGTTTGATATAATGATTAAACATTATTGATTGAGAGAACACAAGTGTAGCTCAAAATACAATGTCACAATTTTTATTTAGACCGTATTGGTTTGGAAATATTAGGCAATTTGCTTAGGTGGTCCAAATTCCCCCCTTTTCCCCTACTCCCGGTTGGCCGGACATGACATTCCAGTAAATTGAAAACGGCCCTAAAAGACCGTCAATGGAGTTGGATAAAGAAAGTGTTCCAAGCGAAAATAGCCTTGAAGTGAAAGGGCGTTAGTAAAAGAGCATAGAAAGCGGAAGCGGAAACAGAAACAGAAACAAATACAAAGTCAACGATCAACGCTCAACACTGAACTTTAACGTGGTCCTTCCATTTTCTCTAAACATGGAAACAAAACTCGTTATCAATAAAAATAAGAACCATTGAAAGCGATTATGATCAACTCGACTTCCGTGATAATCACCTGAAATTATTGAAAGTAAGGAAGTTGTCTGAATCAGGTTTTCAGAAATTCATTTGTGTTGTTTCTATCCAATTTACCAAACAAAGCTCACACGTCATTGACATGATTAACCCTTCTTCGTACAACATCGAGTCTCACTCGCGGATACTTGAATAACATCAAATTATAGACCTTCAGTTACTATCAGCACGAAGAACCCAGACACAACGGCTGTTCATATTCGACCTTTTGAAAAACAACATCGATTGTCCAGACCTACTTGAAAAAGTTTCGTTTTACGTTCCTCAACGTCAACTTAGACAATTGCCTTTAATTATCGTTCCTAGACATAGAACAAGTTATGGGTTCAACAGCCCATTCAGCAGCTGCCTAAGGGCGTTCAACAATGTTAGTAGCAGTTTCGACTTTAATATGGCTAAAAATGATTTTAAAAACCGAATAATGAACGTAGTTTAAGTTTAAGATCTGTGCGACTAGGTCGAAGATTAATAATAATAATAATAATAACACAGAGCGCTAAAACGCTCAGCATGCTAGTGAAATCACTTGATGTATGACGTATTAAATAATACGGGAAGGGGTTAAAATGAATTCTTGTGATATACTCGTTATGACAGTTATTTTGTTGTATTTCAACAGAAGAATATAATCCGACACTGGTAAAAAGGTAATTTCTCCTTTCGAGAATAAATGTTGATAATTTATGGCACTGATAGAAACACACATCTTTAAAATAATCTATTAATGCTACGCGGCGAACAACACGGCATTCTGATTTCAGTTGACGCACTCAATTACATATATTATTTAATTTTGAATTTTAATTTTTAATATTATTTCTCAGTGTAATATTTTTGATGACTTCTATATGTATTCCCAGCACTATAACTACCTTGTTTTCATTTTACTGCGAGACTCCACTGTTGTTTTTGTCAAATCGTGAACGGTCATGATCGGCTAATATGCGGTGTCGACAGTGCTATTTTTGTTCGGAAATATCGCGGATTTCTCGTTTCGCAGTTTAATAATCTTCGTTGGTTGATTTCTTGCGTAACAAACGCTTTTGCCTGTGTTTCAAAAAAAAAAGTTTTATCAGTGAAAGTTGGGCGTATTACTGTTTCAACGGCTGATGTGCATACGCGCGCGGCATCAAACAGTTTGCCGCTTTTTCCCGCTTCTAGGTTATGCTAGTGTTGGGCCTAAAAATAAACAAAACGCTTTGGTCGTAGTGAGCTACGATGGTGCGAACTGAGGATGTTACGTCGATCCGGATTGTGAGTGTTGACCACTATATGCATAAACCGGAGCCCCAGTTCGACACATGCTACTCCGAGTTTAGGGGATCCGATGTTAAACAGGTGCGAAAAATGTTCCAGATTTTTGTTTGGTTTCGTTTGTATTCAATTGATGTTTTGCGTAGGTTCCTGTCATCCGACTTTTTGGGTCCACATCGGATGGAGTCCATTGCTGTGTGCACATTCATGGTGTGTTCCCCTATATATACGTTCCTTACGACGGCAACATGTCGAATACTTCGGCCGTGGATGTGTTGATGTACCAAATCGCGTCCAGCCTGGACAAGGCTATCAACATATCGTTAGGCAAGGCAAATTCCCCCGTAAGTCATGTCTTTCGGATAGCGCTGGTCAAGGGAGTGTACGTTAAAATATTTTACTAAATATCAGCCGTTTTAAACAAGCTTCCTTTTTTTAGACCTATCTATGGATATCATCGGAAGGAGCATCAGTTTTTCAAGATTTACCTCTATAACCCGCACTTCACCCGGAAAGCGACAAACTTACTGATGAACGGTGTCATCATGTCTCGAGTTTTTCAAACATTCGAGACGCACGTTCCCTACATACTGCAATTTTTCATCGATTACAATCTGTACGGAATGAGTTTCCTCCGGGTTTCAGACCACGCGATTCGCGAGCGAGACGGTTCGAATGATATGCCCCAGAAAATGTCCACATCGGAGTATGAGATTGATATTCTCGCATCGGATATTCACAATCGCAACTCTGTGGAGGAAGAAAAACGCTCCGAGTATGCCAATCCCGGCATCGCATCCATTTGGGATGATGAAAAAGCGCGAAGAGAGTGCTTAGGGATGGAACAACCGCAAGCGTTGAGTCAATCGCAGAGTGGAAAGGTAGAAATTGTGACCGACAGCGATCGCTTCTATCGATCACTGCTCGCTTCCAAGCTTGCTTGTGAGGGAAAGGTTAGTAAGCCGGCGGAGGGTGAGGTCAGAAGAATCAAACCACCGGTTTCTTTCTATCCATCGGAAGCGGACGATGAGGATCACCTGATGGAGGCTTCGTTTGTTCAGAATCATAAACAACAAGCGTGCCAGTACACTTCGTTTAACCAGTCGAACTCAGTGTATGATTTTGATGAGAGCGTGATAGATGAGGAACGGATTGTAAGCATGTCCCAGAATCCGAATGCATCTTTCGCCGATGAGGACCACGCACTGTTGGATGTAATGAGAGAATTGGAGGAGAATGAAAACAACGACGTGGACGGGGACAGTCTGCTGGCGCCATTGTCGCAACCGAGTCAAAAAATCGTTTTATCCGCCGGGGAAAGCGGCATTTCACAGTCACAGTCGGCCAGTAAAAGGATGAATGTCACTTTGAGTGGGTTAATTATGGGAAATGACAACGTTGAAGAGCAAGAACAGCGAGTTGACGAGGATGCATTGGATTCAGATGATGAATTTCTTCTGGACTATACGATGAAGTTAGATGCGCATGCTGAAGTTAGCGGAATCGGTGTTGAGGGGTGAGTGTTAATCTGAGTAAATTGTATGATTTTTTTTTTCTCCATATTGTTTATTTGTAAGGCTCAATCGCAGAAGCTTTGTTTTTTTTACATTATTTTATCTCAAGTCTACATTTAGCAGGATTCAATCGATTATGCGCGGTTTACTGGAGTTTTTTTATAATTCGTTTATTTTTACAGGCTCAGTTACATAAGTTTTAAGGAGCCGAATTCTTAACTATATTTTTATATAACTATACAGGACGGACTCGATTACATGCAATTAATATTTCAAATATGACCTATTTCAAGAAGAAATGTAACCTTTCAACGCTGAAATTTGAGTGGGTATTACATGTACAGTGGGGTAAAAATAGTGATTTTGAAAATTTTGCTTGAAATTTAACCAGGAATTGTTTATGTCGATATTGCAGCCAAATTAGGAAAGATGGAAGTTGGGTGTCAAAGAACAAATTGTAGAGTGCTTAGAGAGCTTCAATTGATAGAAACAATCTAGTTTAATATAACTTTTTAGGATAAAATTAATAATAACACATTAAAAATTATTATCTTTTAAGTTTTTCACTTCCAAAATGTTATTAAAATCCACTAATATAGTAATCTGCTATAATCTAGTATTATCTACTATAATCTGTACTGAATTTTCTCATCTTTTAAATGAAAGCAACAAAATCGTCTTCCGTAGCGTACTTTTTTATGTAGAGCCAGTTTGAGGCAACAGAGTAGGAAATAGAAAAAAAAGACGGGTGGGTAATGTCGGGGACATAACCGGAGTGACGTAGGACTATACAAAGGGAACAGCTTTTGCTAAATGTATATTTTAAATATATTGTCTTATTTTCTTCTCCTACGTGAATACCTACCTATCTACCTGAAATATGGATTAGTTTACTGTTTACTCTTTATGAACATTTTGGGAGTTCTGAAAGAACCTTTGGTGTTGTTTTTGCGTTTTTTTACAAACTTTCTCATTTTTTTCTCACTATCTTATAGTTGATTCTTGATTTTTTTCTGAAGGCTTTGTACTTATTAAATGTTCAACGCCGGGCATCTTTTGGCGTATGCACACGTCGTACTATCAAAATGATGGCTGTGATAGGGAATTCATAGGTGGTCATCAGCTCATCACTATCATATATTTCACCATTGAGCACATTACCGTACCGTACCGTACCGTAAACTGTGGCTTCGGAGACGAATGAATTAGTACATTTTTTTAGTCTCCGCAAACAATGTAAATAAAAATGAAAAAGAACTGAGGTTTTGGAGACGAACTCTACGATCTATCGAGAAATAGACTAGCTATAAGCATTCTTAAAAACCAACAGTAAATACAGGGACGGATGACCTTCGGATTGAAGTCCTTTAAAATAAGAACAGAGCAGCAGGAAATACATAGCTCATCATATTGCTCCTTAGTTATGTTTCTATACAATGCAGATGTAACGTCAGACAATTTTCAACATCAGTTATCAACCAAAGAAAGCAGTTCTTGCTATCGAGAAAATTCGGTAATGCCATCCTGCATACAATGTGTTGTAATTTGAAGCCACTTTTAATTCGGAAACCATATCTGGGTTTGTGAAAACTGAATGATCAATTTAAAAGACCCTAACCGCCAATAAGCTCAAAAACAAGCATAAACAAAATAATTCAGTTCATATTATATGTCATATTATGTCACTTTATAATGCATTGGTATTGTGAATAGCTTTTAGTAACTCTTCTTTGAATTGTTTAATGACACTGAAAAGCGCCGTCTTTTACGGTGGCTGGTTTTGCCACCGGCGCTTTTCAGACTGTATAAACAAACTTTTTCCTTCTTCTACCTGATGCCGTTTTGCGATTGCGTTTGCCTCTCGTCTGTTCTGTAGGCGGGTTTTCTTATCGTCGCGAGCAGCTTTGCCAGCTAACTCGATCACTACGGCGGCCGAAACTATATAACGCCGGCTAGGTGGACTGGTGCACTGGTATCAACGCGCTCGGCCTAGCTACCCTTGCGGAGCAATTGGCGTATACACCTACGGGGAACTGCAAGCCAACACGGTTCGAGCGGGATTTTTGGAAACTCCTTTGCCATGTCCAGACATGGCTGCTTGTGTTGGTTTGTTGATGTGATGTGATGCGAAACGATGTGGTGTACGGTTTAGATGAGAATGATCGCTATTTTTAAGCTGACTGGCTGGCTCGAGAATTACGCATGTGTGAGACTGCGACCAATGTTTCGTTCATTTTTTTCTTTTTCCTTTCCAATCGTGCTTCATTGTATTTCGCTGCTGCTCTGGTTGCCCGTTTTGGTCGGTACGATTTGAGGAGCACAAAATGGACCAATCAATAATGGGCACATAGTGCATTTGGACAATGCTTGATATTTCACAATTATTCAATTATTTAGCTCAAGAAAAATGAAATGTTATTCGTTATGATAGATGCGTAGATATATTTCCTATCAATTGATGCAAAAACCTTTGCGATCTATTGAGAAATGCTCGAGTTATAAGCGTTCCAAATCTTGCATTTTTTCCTACTTGTTTAGTGCCTAGATTTTCATTTTACCCCCTATATCTTCCGGTTAGACGTAGTCCTACGTCAAAAAGTTCTATAACTCTGTCATTGTTGAAATTCGACCATATGCGTAGAAGGATTTTTTTCATCAAATATGATTCCTGAGAGAATCTGAATAAATTTATTTTTTTCATGTGAGAAAGGTGTTTTCTGACTTTAAGCGGAGGAATCAAAAATGAAATTCCTCCTTTTATATTCAAAAAACGAAAAATACATGCAAAAAAACGAATAAACAAAATTATTTTTTTGAGTCGATTAGTCCGATCGAGTCCGCCCTGTACATAAACAATTTTCTTCTAAATCTAAGGTTAGTAAGGTAGAAAACCGATTACTCGCGGTCTACTCGATTTTAGAAGGGTGACATATTTTTATGTTTACTCGAGGTTAGGGGAAACAATTTTTGTGGTATTGGTCTGGTTTGGGATATGGAAATGGGGTGTCGTACCTTTTATGTTTCCACTTGGGACACGTAACCACTATTTTAATTAAGACTTGGAAATAATAAGACGTGTGTTAACTTTGGGATCACAGAATATTCTGCCTTACGTTTATTCTTTTTAATTTCAAAAGTCTATTTAATCGATCGTCCGTATAACGAAAGGGTTTACCCATTTTACCGAACATTATTATTTTTATGGTACACTACAGTCCTTCCTTCTCAAGAATCTTGCTACATACTTATTTAAATTTTAATTCGAATGCAGTTTTAACTAAAACCTTTTCTACAGTTCAATAAATACAATTCAAACTATCTCAGAAACTCAGATTTCACTGAATTTCAATCGATATTATTCATTGAACTCAGATCGTTCAATTTTTCGTCTGACTTTTCGAGCGCGACTCCTGGTCATTATCAGGCTATCGCTCGTTTCCTGTCGGTCCGTTTTGGTAGATTTTGGATCACTCCTCACCTCTGGGAACCCCAGGAATGGCTCCTCCTCGTTCTCGGATACCGTATAGCCGTGGAATTCCTCCGATTCTTCCCGTCTGCGTTTCCTTCGGTTGACTTCCAGCAGTGGTACCAACGAGCTTCGAATCTGAGAATGAGCCAATTTCAATTGGTTTCGGTGCGCCATAATCGTCGTTCTGTATAGAGAGATTTGAAAGGTATTTTTAGACATTTGTTTCACAAATCTCGCCTCAATCCATCTCTGAGGATCAGTTTTTCTGAAATTTTTATAGTAAATCACATCTCCTGCGACTAATTTATTAAATGGATCTGGCTTAAGAGGAGATACGACAGGCATATCATTATGAACCGGTTTGTCAAGAAATTGTTTATATTCCTTATTTGGATTTATCAAGTCTAGTAAAATTTTTGGTTTAAAGGATAAAACTTTGTGTGATGGCGGGCTTCCGTCTTTGGTGGCGATTTGACTGCGATAATTAATTAGAAAGTAGTTAATTTTGTAATTTAAATCTAATTGCCGCAACTGAGGATCCAATAAATACTTTTTAAAGACATCTTTGACCACCCTCACTAGTCGTTCTGCTTGTCCGTTGCTACTTGCGTTGTACGGTGGGCTCTTCATTACGTTTACTCCGTGTTTTCTTAAAAATGATACGAATTCTTTCGAATTGAAGGGCGGATCTCCGTCGGTTACCATTACATCGGGAAGACCAAACCTAGCAAAAAGAGTAATGAGTGAATTAATCACTCGTTTTGCATCCGTTCCATGCAGCATGACCTCAACTTCCACCCACTTTTAGTAACTGTCAACAATTAGCAGGAAAGTTTTTCCTTCGAAATGGAAGAAATCTGCATGTAAACGACTAAAAGGCCTAGAAGTTAGTATCCATTTGTTATGTTCGGGTTTGGCAGGCACCGTGCTCATTTTTATACACGCCTCACATTTCTTCACGAGGTTTTCGATTACTAGGGTGATTCCTGACCAAAAAACCGTTTGGCGCGCCAACTGCTTCATCTTCACTATACCGATGTGGTTCGCATGCAAAAGCTTGAGAACGCTCTCTCTTAAGATTTTCGGAATGATAACTCTGTCCTGATAAAGAAGGCAATTCTGGACCACCTCCAGATCTGTTCGTACTGAATACAAGTCTTTATGCGAACCACGAATATTGTTAGGCATTTCCAACAAATTGCATCACTTCTGCCAAACAAGAATCTTTTTCTGATTCTCTAGCTATCAAAGCAAAATCTAACGGAAAAGTATCTGAAAAAATCAAGCTATTTATGTTGCCTATATCGAGACTCTTAGGAATTGTCTGCTCCAACGGAAAGGAAAACGCGAGCAAAAATCAGCGTTACCCATGTGTGCCGATGGTCTGTACGCAATTTCGAAGTCGTAGATAGATAATTCCATGGTGTATCTCTGTAATCTAGTTACAAACAACGAATTATTATCGGATTTGCCGAATATTCCCACCAAGGGTTTGTGATCTGTGTACACCTTAAATTTTTGACCAAAAAGAATTTGTGAAATTTCTTCACGGTACAAACTAATGCCAATGCTTCTAAATGAAGTATAGGGTATCATTTTTGTGCAGAATTCAGCGAAAACGATGTGAAACATATGGGTTTTTCTAATCCATTGATCTCATGAGCCAGAACACCTCCTAATCCGTATGAACTAGCATCCGAGACGACAATCAACGGCTTGTCTAGATCACAAAATTCCAACAAATTTGCATTCAACAGAGCCTTTTTGCTGAACTGAAATGCTTTTTCGCAGTTTTCTGTCCAATCGAAGGTTACATTATTGGCCAACAGAGCATACAAACTTCTTAGCTTAGAAGATAGATTTGGAACAAATTTGTTGTAAAAATTGATTAAACCAAGAAATGCTCTAAGTTCTGTCACGTTTGTCGGAGCTTTAGCTTGACTAATAGTGGAAATTTTTTCAGGGGATGGTAAAAGTCCCTTATCTGTAACAAGATGCCCTAAATAAGGCAGCTGTGTCACGAAAAACTTGCATTTCTTGAAGTTTACTTTGATATTTGCTTCAGAAAGTCGCTTGAGAACTGAATCCAAAATTTTTGCACATTTATCAAAAGTGTCAGCCGCGATAAGAACGTCATCAAGATAGCAACTAACGCCTTCAAGCCCGTGCATGACCTGGTCCATAATTTGTTGAAAAATTGCCGCAGAGCTTGAAGCCCCTTGCGGAAGTCTATTATAAGTAAACAAACCCTTCATGCCTGGGAAGATATTAACCCACAACACCTCAAAAATCTAGTTTAGTTTCCGAACCGTTTGCAAAAACTGTTGAAAGCCAAGGGAGGACACATTAACTACTGAAGACTCAACAGGTTGAATCTACACCCTATGTTTAAATAAAACAAAAAGTTGGCACTTTATTTCGACAAACCTTGTTTTCACTATTGTTCAATCTTTCTTGAAGAAAAAATGAATTTGCCGGACAAGTCTTTTTTTATGTAACAGACAATAAAAGAACATGATGAATGAAGTTTAAAAACAAAAAAAGTAACCTTTCACTTCTATTTCAGTTTTCTGCACAAGAAGGTAGGTGAACACTTTTTCCTGGCGGTGACTGTAAGTGTCAATCCAATTTGGTTTAGCATCTAGGATTACACCTAGTTATTTCACTGAAGCGCTGCATTTTATCTCCTCTTCTCCAAGATGCAAAGACTACAATTGCTGTTTTTGTTTTTTTTTTGTGTGTGCAACGCTGTGACTATTTAGATAATGGGTATTTAAACATGAATACTGTGTGCAAACTGGTATTTAGATAATGGGTATTTAAACATGAATACAGACTTTATGTATCCATATAATACTTTTTCCGTAGTTTTAAACAGTATTGACGATAAACTCATTGGTCTGAATGCCATTAGGAATGCATAAGGGTCCAAGAGATGCATTTAAGTGGAAATTAGCATTCAGAGCTCGACACTTATTTTCTAGACAAAAACTATCTTCGACAAAGTTATTACATATGATAGAGCGCTCATTTTCATGTTATCAAAAAAAGGGTGACCAAAATTTTCAACGAAATAAAAAAAAATTTCTTATCTTTATAGATAGTGGTAAACATGTTTCGACAACGTTGTAGTCCCAGTTATTTGAAACATATTTGAAGAACAAAGTTTTTGCCTACCTCTTGAAATATCCGATATAGCGCCTTTTTTCCAAGTTGCGTTAGGGTCACCATGAAAAAAACTGTTTTTTTTTGCTATAACTTTTATATTTCAAATTCTACATACAAACTGTCTTCGAACGACCTTTAGAGCTTACTAATACAAACATTTTGTGATGCAGAACTAGTCAATATCTCAACTTCACTCAAAGTTATTGATATTTCTTCTTAAAAAATATGCTCTCTCCATTGGCTTCCCATTCTATCTGGGGCAAGCATAAAAAATGTTTGTTGACAGAATTTGATAGAACAAATTTCATTCTATATAATATGTGATTTTCAAAGATATGTTATTTTTTTGTATATGAGTAAATTGAAATTGAAATCATGAGTTTTTGGGTGAAAACCTATCAATAACTTTTGGGCAGGATTAAGATATTGATAAATTCTGCATCGCAAAATGTTGGCAATGATAAGCTCTAAAAAGCAATTTTTATGTAGAATTTTAAATATAAAAGTTAGAGTAAAAAGTCAAAGGAGGGGTGTTTTCAAAGACACGACCGCATAGTTGACGTAGGATTCCGTTAGGCTATCTGTTGGTTTTGGATATGTTTGAAGAATTACATCGTTAAACCCTTTGATAATGATTTGGTGGTCCTGAAAAGAGCCTTTTTGTTTGGTTGTTGGGTATTGTTTGTTCACTCCAGTCGTTGGATGTCGCGTATCAGATAAAAGATACCGAAGTGGAACGAGATATGATGAAAATCGCCCTCTGTGATCATAGACGAGATGCCTCCTGTGTTATGTATGGATGAAATAAAGAAAAAAAAAACTCACCAATGTAATATGAAATAATCACCAATACCGAACACAATAATCATTCAGTTTTCTCATCATTAAAAACATAATACTTTAATATAGAGAAAAAAAATATTTGAAATAGAAAAGGTAATTTTATTTTAAAATTTTAGCTTTCTGAGTGTTTATTCAACTCAATGCGAATTTTAATGGGACTAACAACACTTAATACTATATGTAGAGTATATGGGAAATCACTACCCTGCTCTAATTTTCTTCACTTTTCCATTATTTCTCGCCGTATAAACTTTCCTTGGGTGAAAATGAACACAACAAAACAGACGGCTCAAACCAAACGACTCGTTCTCGAGCCGAAACACACCTTGGTTTTTACTTATGAAAATTGAAATAAATCGTTTCATATATCATCAAGTCATTTTTAACACAACTGGTACCATATACAATTTTACGCTTACACTTGTGCTAAATTTTTCACAGTACACGATCGGTCATTGATATGAAATTTCACGAAGCGACCAACATTAAAGTTCCAAATTTAAATTTTATTTGCTAGAATTAATCGTATTACTCACCTTACTTGCAATACAAAAATGCCCCCGACTTGCATATACTTGCAATGTCGATTTCCCCCAGGCAGATTTGTTTTAATGTCTCTGTTATGGAATACATTTCGGTAAGAACAAAAGTTCCCCCTACTTTCATGTATTTGCAATGACGATTTCCCCCAGGCAGCTTGGTTTTGATGTCTCTGTTAGGGACCCGTCGCATGTCTCGTCAATTTCGACCAATAAGAAGTGGGTATTTCCGTTAGGATAGGGGTTGAGATTTTTCAATTGTCGGATGATTAGTTTCATGACATATATTTTTTTCTTCAATATAAAAAATTGTTATGGAGTGCCGAAATCGATTGACGCGAAAATTTCATCAATCCACCATGAAATGACTGAGCAATAAGCGTTTGAAATTGGACATTTTTCACGATGCGATCGATATTCGATTTTCAATTTGTACCCCAATATGTTCCCGAAAGACGTAATCCTACGTCAAAAACCGTTTTTTCATGGTTACCCCTCATGATTTCAATTTTAATTAACTCAAAAACGAAAAATAACATAGTTTTCAAAAAAAGACATCATGTAGAGTGAATGTTCTTTCAAATGCCGCCAATAAACTTTGTTTATGTGTGCCCCAGAAAGAATGACAAAGAGAGTATTTTTTGGGAAGAAATATTAATAATTTAGAGTGAAGTTCAGATATTGACAAGTTCTGCATCGCAAAATGTTTGTATTAGTAAACTCTAAAAGTCTTTAGAAAACAGTTTGTATGTAGAATTTGAAATATAAAAGTTAGATAAAAGAACAGTTTTTTAATGGTGACCGTAATGCAACTTAGATAAAAGGCGCTATATCGGTTATTTCAAGAGATAGAAACAAACTTTGTTCTACAAAAATGTCTCAAATACCTGGGACTACTACGTAGTCGAACCATGTTTACCTCTATCTAGAAAGATAAGAAAGTTATATTATTATTCCATCGAAATTTTGGTCACCCTATTTTTGATAACATAAAAATGAGCGCTCTATTATATGTAACAACTTTGTCTTAGATAGTTTTTGTCTAGAGAATAACTGTCGAGCTCTAAATGCTAATTTCCACTTGAATACATCTCCCGGACCATTGTGGATTGATTTTATCACGTTTCCCCGCTGAAAACTACTTCAACAAGTCTCCATACCGGAGGAATGTGCCCTAGTACAGTGATTTGTCTCTAGTTGGTCATCTAGCTAATTGGACAGATCTGTAATGCGACACAATAATTAATCATTTGATGCTCTAATTGGACGTTTTTGTAAACATCCTTTGAGCAACACGATAAATTTTAAGGAGTGCTTTCAACCGTTTTCCAACCATCACTAGATTATGTATTTCGCACACTTTTCTAATGGTTATTTGTTAGATTTTCAATGATTTTTTTTGTTTGGTATGTTTTTTTTCTTATGCGTAGGCTGAAAAAACGTACCGTTTTTAACGGGACAGTGCCGTTTTTTCGACCGATTTAGACTGTCCCGTCTTTTTTATCAATTTGTACCGTATTTTGAGTATAATTCTCATATTCCGTCTTATTCCACTATCATTATTTTAAATTATTTTATTCGAATGAACATCTGATGAATGAATTGGGATTTACACTGTTGTATTCGCAGATATTTTACATAACTGTCTTCAACATGCAATCGATATTGAAAGTTCCGTTGTAAAACTTTATGCATATCTTCATATTTACACGATTCGTGTAGAAAAATTGAGGGGTTTTGATTCGTCGGTGAACATGATGCTAAATTGTTTGAGCCGGCTAACACCCGATTCCCTTCTATCGAGAGGATTATTAGTATTTTTGAAGGAAAACGCTCTTATTTTGTTTCACAAGAAAAATGTCATGTTGTACCACGGGATTTAACGGAAAACCGATGCTTGAAACTATGGTTGCTTCCTACCAGAGACATCAGTTGGTGACCTTTCAAACAATTATTCGTCTTGTTGAAAAAGACGATGTATCTGCCACTGATATTGCCGTTGATTTTGATTATTTCATTAGATTTATTATCATCGTCAAATCGTTCCCAAGGTTAGCCTCAAACCGTGGTTCAAACGTATGTACTTCAGTCGGGATTTCATTCGCAACTTCTTCTGACTCATATCCAAACACTATTCGCTAAACGCACTGTTATTTCGTATACCAGCAACAATATCTGCGTTTGACGTCAAGGTTATCACGACATTGAGTATGTGTTTGGTCGTGCGAGGTGTATCTTGTAGCCAGATCGAATTTAGAAAAACTCTCTTCGGGCCCGAAGGAAACAACCCGTTGCAACAGGTGCGAGATATGTTGGCTCGATTGAACAAATATATCTTTTCTTCAAAATTATCATTCTCCGTGTGTAAACATCAAAATTATCCAAATCTCCTTCTGTTACCCCTCCCCCCCCTCTCTATGATGAAATTGCGTTTGATCGATTTCCCATCCTATCAACCGTAGAATAAGCAAATTATAAATATACATTAGAATTAAAAATAGATTTGGGATTTAGCTCCATCAAATTGATATAACCTGTAAGAATAGAAGATTTATAAAAAAAGTAGAACTCTTCAACATAAAAGGAAAGACGTATTTCTGACTAGTGAAGAGCAAAGTGGTCTTGAAAGTATAGTTGATTCAGATGAAACACAGTAAACGAAATCTATACAAACTGTGGATAATTTTACTATACTGCGTTGGAGTATATTGAAAAATGAAAAGTTAGTCTAGTAAACACACAACAGTAAAAATGATTTTTTTGAAAGCCCATTCCTAACTAACCATTCAAATTAGCATTAGTAAAAATCCTCCTTTTCAGATAAATGAAAACATGTTGTTTGATGAGTACACAACAACTAAAGTAATTAAAATTGATGAGATAAGGTGGTGGTGGTTAATCTTTGCCGGTTGCAAATCGTTGGGTGCAAATATTCTCAGAAAAGGAAAATGAATTTCTGTAGTGTAACTTAGCTTAGTTATTATAGTTTATCTGTGTCTTGTAGTACCGCATCGGTTGGTATGATTTTTACATGATGAACAATATGTGGACAACGGAAAATTCACCACTCAATATAGAACTCATATATACTTGTCAAATAGGACATTCATCTGGATTATGACAAACTTTATGAGAAAATATCTAAAAATCATAATTATCTTAATATTTGTTTCTGGTGAAGAACAATACAGCCATTACAGGCCAAAGCGATATAGCGGTTCTCAGATTTTCGTTAAAATTGGTAATTTTGTTCCGTATCGCAAAATCTTGGACCCGTATTTTTTGTTTTTTAATTGGGATGGTCCGGAAAATCAATTTTCCCCCTTTCATCCAAGAATTTCGGGTCTAATATTTTCCTATTGGGTCAGCCCACTTATGCGACACTGAGTTGTGCCTCGGTATGTCCAATTAGAACGTTGTAAACGAACCGTCGTCCTTTTTAAGGGAACCTAGCCCGTTCGAGTGACCTTTAGTAAGATTCCAAGATTCTTACTGAGTCTTGCAACAATTGAGGTACTTTCAATGCTTTCGCAGTTATTTACCCAGGATTTTCGTTTAGATCGTCTTAGTTCTCTTAGGGCCATTTGTTACACCGAGGAAAGTTTCTTGTCGAAGAAACTCTCTTTAGTGGGCAACTACTGCTATAGATAATGACTATCGTTTCGTTTAGTTCTTTTGAAGCTGATTTAAGCTGCTGAATAGACCTTATTCTTGTATTGAGATTTTTTGACTCGAGTTCAAGTGAATATCGTTCCCTGTTTTTTTTTTAATCACAATATTCTCTCTGTACCTTCAAGCCATCATCTCATTCAAAAATAATGTGCCTGTGATCAGCCAAAAACGCCTCTTCCGAAACGTGCCAGTTGTGTATTTTCCCCGAAATTGCCGGACTACACAGTGTTAGGTCTAGGACTTCTTGTCTGATGTCTGATGTCTGATTTGTAAACGTTGGTTCATTGCCTTTATTGGCAATGTCAGTATTGTTCGAAGAGAGAAATTCGAAGAGACATTCGGCTCGAATGTTTATGTCAGAACTACCCCACAAAGTGTGATGAGCGATGACTTCTATAGAGTAATTTACGAACGCTGCAACTTCATGGGGAGGAGGCTCAGGGACATCGGCAGGAAAATAAGCTGACGCCATTATTATGCCGGATCTTCCCTTGGCGGTTGATATCTCAATTCTGATCCCGACGATGTCTCGTCTAATGAACTCAGTTATAGCAAAGCATTTAATGTTTGCATTTACTAAGACAGCAGTTCTTGGGAAATCAAGGCTCTTGAATTAGAGCTCAATCCATTGGGTCTTTGATAAAACTCCTAGACAGCACACTCGACGCTACTTTGGGGTGATGGAAGTTTATTTACAGAACCTTAGTGTTCTGCTTTAGTTTCAACCGCTCGTTTGGTTCATTTGAAATAGTCGGAATCCTATCTTTTTCGCAAAGCTTGATCGAAGTTCCTAAACCTCTTGCGGTAATCGCTGAGTCTGTACCGCTTGGCCCAGGAACTGCCAGGTTGTCAAGCTTCGCGGATTTCTAAGGTTCACCGCGTAGAAGCTTCTTTTTACCAGAATCCTTGATGACTTTTCTTTGCGTGGAACCACAAATTTAGCGCCACTAGTTCCAGAAGACCTCAGATTTCCAAAGTTTTTGGAGTTTAGAGATTTCGTGTTGTCGGAACACGAATTGTCTTGTTTGTTGGGATTATTCATAAAGGTCTCACGATTTGCACGGTAAAGAATGTTAGCTGCATCAGTGACCAACTTAATGCGGTAGGGACACAAAGTACTGTGGAGGGCGCCCTGGTACTCCACATGCTCCGTTAGTGGCAAGGTTTTCAATAAACCTTAAAACTTAAAAATAGTGGTTTTGAAGGGGTTATTATTAATTTCAACCGAAAAATTCATAATAAGCTTTATTGTTTCTATCAGCTAAATTGGAGCTCTCAACCCGCTTTACAATATATTCTTTAACATCCAGCTCCTATCTTTTCTTAATTTCACTGCAATATCGATACCAACAATTCCTGGTGGGAATTCAATCAAATTCGTCAAAAATCACGATTGTTACTCCATTGCATTTACGACAGTCAATAAAATTTCACCCCAACATTGAAATATTACAGTTTTTCTTGGATTAATATTTGAATATTTTTTTACAAACTGTATAAAATCGAGTCCAAAATTGTATATAATCGAGTCTGTATATAATCGAGTTCGAACTATATTGCTATGTCAGAGCACGGAATCAAACGTCCGTCTCTTCCAATTTATCGTCGAGGAATGAAAATTGTCTGAATTGCATTTTATTTAATTTTACAGGAACGCCTTACTCAACGACAGTAACGACGACATTCTCGCGATTCCACAACTGGACGGTGCTCACAGCGATCTCCCCACTCTGACGACGAAACGTACGCGTGAAAATGGATCGCTGGCTACTGTTAGCGTCAACGGTGTACAGACAAACGGCCACGAGCCACTCCGGAAGCGACTACGCCATTCAAAAGAATTGAAACAACAAAATGGCCACGGTCCGAAAAAACGAGTACTCACGAATGGATCGATTTCGGCGTCTTTATCGCCTCGAGCAAGCAAGCAGATAAAACTGGGACAGTCCAAATCCGTCGGGACACTAACGAACGGAGCTCCCAAGAATAACGAGATGCCACCCCTCAAGGAAGCTAAAGTCAGATTATCAAAGATTGATTTATCCAGTTATCGGCTTCCACCACGTGAATCGCCGATTAAGGACTCCAAACGAGACTCTTCGCCGTACGATGAATTTCGGCTGGCCCGAGAGTACGATATAGCCAACAACTGGGATCCCCAAGAGGGACTGTCGCGTATTTCGGCACCCAAGCGTCGGGGTCGACCAAAGAAGAACAAACCAAGAGGCGGTGGGTGGAAAATTCCCAAACGTCCACCCACTCCCGAGCCGGAACCCGAGATCGATGTGGTTCTCTCGCAGAACTTCCAGAACATTATAAAATTATCACCGAAAGTTCTTCTGAAGCCACTCAGCGAACAGCAGATGAAGGATCTGAAGCCGGAAAGGAACGGCAAAACGAATGGTGCGATCGAGACGATCGATATTTCTAGTGGGTCTGAGGTTGTTCTTGTGACAGATGAAGAGTCTCGTTCGTCTGCGAGCCAGAAAACTCACGAGCTACCCGAAATTTCCCAGGATGCGAGTCAAATTGAGTCATTTTCACCCCAACACAATCGATTACCGATTGACGGTTCGCCAATGGTCGTAACAGATAGCGTGGAAGATGAAGAGGATGAGGATGATCTCAGGATCAAAAGTTTCTACGAACCAACGCTTACGTTTGACGATTTCGACGAAATGGGATCTGAGACCGACGAAAGCATGGTTGAGCCTCTCAAATTTCCCATGGCTGAGAAGGATCCGAAAGCTATTATAACGCTGAAAGAAAATCCACCTTCGATGGAAGATGCGTTGCGAGCATTGCAGGAATTCCAGATACCACAAGTGGTGAACCAAGAACCTTTCTACAGCAATCCCGCCGATGTAACCGGCCGGAAGGAAGTGGGTAACGTTGTTTTGCACATCGCAGGGAACAATTTGAATGACATGGAAGAGTTCAAGAGTGTTGTTAGTGGCCTTGGGTCGATTAATCAAGCCCGGTATGAGAAATTGAGACTTGTTTACGGCGAAAGTCTGAACCAAATTTTGGGAGAATCTCACTCTCGCGTGAGTAGTGGCCGAATCAAGGAACTGCTTGCATCCGAACGAGCCGTAATTATTCATCCTGCGGCAAAACCACCCACCAAACACGAAGCCAAAGTTTGGCTCAAAGCAGTGGGAAGTATTAAGGCCGACGAAGCTGCCATCGAGCAGGACAGTCCAATCAAAATAAAAAAGATGCAAGCAATTATGAGTGGGGAGCTCACGGATGATGCCAAGCCGAGGAACAAAATTGACCCCGAAAGCACACTCAATCTGAGTTCCCTGATTACGGATGATTATGAACAGGGTGGTAGCGAGAGGAAAACCCTTGTATCGCAAATTTTTTCGATGAATACGAAACATTCACCAGGAAGTGCCTCGCCAGCTGTTTTCACAGCCTCAGGCGCAGATCGGTTGGAACTGTTAAGCTACAGCGCGAGGAGAAAAAGAAGAAAACATTCAAAAGCGAGACTTTCATTAAGTGTTGCATTTAAACGGTTAAAGGAATCCACGCGTACTGAAGAAAAAAGTATGGCCATTGATGAAGTTTCATCTCAAAGTATCGAGCCTGGGCAACAAGAAGAGATAAAAGACGACGCTGTTAATGCTTCACAGATAACCGACCAAAGCAATCTCTCCCAAAGTCCGAACGTTACAGCATCCAATCAAACAACGGTATGTCCGCGATCCTCCTTTGTCTTATGAGAATAACATTATTCTTGTATAACTCACAGATTCCTCACAGCGCCGAAGTGGCATCCATGAAGGAGCGGCTTCTTTGCGAGGGTCACCCACAGCTGGACAATACGGGAAACATTTCTGCCACGACGCCTAACAACAACACCTACGGCTTCAAGGTTAACTACGAAAATCTCCAACAGGCCAAAGCGACGTGCGAGGTAAGTTGAACCTTGTACAACATCCAACTAGCGCTAGACTTATGAATGTTATTAACACCAAGTGTCTGCTCGTATGTTTATTCAAAATGAACGGTGTAATATAAGTATCCTCGTTTTTACTGAAACATGCTGTGTCCTTATTGTTTACATATAATCATATCCATGCGGTTGACAACTCTCTGCTCTTTGGTTGATTAGATTCATGGTTTGGGACTCAGATAGAATCTTTTATCGCTTATCTTCCATTCCAATTGTGTCCTAACGATACAATTGCTTAAATGAAAAAAATGAAATTCGTTTTATTATGAAGTACTATTCTCTCAGGTTTAAGGTGATTAATGAATGGACGAATGAACTGCAAAGCTTAAATCCTTTGGAATACAAACAAGGAAAGAACATGAGTTTTACATACATGGTTCGCGGAAAACCACGACTCTAAAACTAAATCTCATTAGTCTGAGATTATTTTTCTTATAAGAGGTATCTTTCGTCTGAGGAAAAGCATTTATTGGGAGAAAATGGTTTCTTCAACTTTTTCACGTCTTTCTGGCAACTGGATGATACGTTCTCGATAACACGATGTCAGTTTCGAAGTAATGTACACATGACACATGTATACGACATGACCGCATTGTTGAAGTAAGACTACGAAATTATTTTATTCTATTCGCTTGTTATAACTTCGGATATTATTTTAGAATGCATTGAAATTTCAGAAATAACTCTTCAGTAGAAAGTTTTAATGATTCCTAAAAAAGCCAACGATTGTGTGTTTATGTAAAAGATTGTTGATTGATAATTCATTCTTGCCCTCAGTAAACAATACATAAGGATATGATATGTCTCAATTTGTTTCGATAAGTCGCGATTCCATTGAGACGACTTACACGATCATTCGTATTGACATTAGTTCAATTCCACAAAATTGGAATGACTGGCAATGATGAAGAAAATTTGGATTTTCTGATCTCGGTTCATCATTACTGGAATACTACATGGGCTGAAAAGTCCCGGGATTTTTCAACGGATGGCGCCACTAAAAATGAACAAGATTCATTTAAAAATGAACAACATTCATTTCGAGAGGCTCATCTGTCACTAGCTTATGTGTGAAGTTTCATGACATTTCGTTTATTTGTTTACAAACTACAGTTGTTTTTGTCTTTTTTATCATTAGACTATGATGATGGTGGTATTTTATTTGTTTGTACTCGTTTTTAATTTATTTATTTTTTTTTATACATTTCGAGTAGTCCACAACAGTTTGAGCATCGTGCACGTGAAACGGCATAGAGAAGCTTAACATTGAGCATTGGCTAAAAAAATGGTTCTGTTTTTAATAAAATCATATTCTAAGGGATTGAAAGTGGAAATTGCGAACAAGCTAGGGAGAGCTCAACCGGAATTCTTGTAAATTTTTCTTTTTTACAGATGATTGACGAGATCTTTCTGTGTTGTGGCAGATCTCATTGCAGATTCAGATTGAAGCGATTATACCCCAGTTTGAATGAAGGGCCTGAAGTATCGGATGGAATTAGGCTTAGGTTTGCTCAGCTGTCTGGTCTCGAAAACGATTAACAGATCGTTGTCGGGTATCCAGTAAAGCGGGATTTCCTTTGTAAATTGAAAGCTGGTATGGATATAGGTATTAGGTTCGATTCCTGCTCGGTCAAGGGTCTTCCCGGATTGGAAATTCTCTTGACATGCCTTGGAATATCTAGCGTTCATGTAATGCCTTTACTTGCTCTTTCGAGTGACAATCTATGTATATGCTCTTAACTAATAATATACTGGTTTTGTTTGTATTATAAAAGAAATCCATATATATATATATATATATATATATATATATATATATATATATATATATATATATATATATATATATATATATATATATATATATATATATATATATATATATATATATATATATATATATAGTTATCAAAGAAAATTCGTCCAGCTCAAATCGTTGTAGGAAAATAAAGTGGGACCGTCATCATTATTACATAATGAATAGAGTACTGTTTTAGGTGTAGGTGCATGTGTGTGTGTTTTTTTATCTTTAGACTATGATGATGATGGTATGTTGTTTTTTTTTTCTCCAATTTTTAATAATTTTAGTTATTAGATTAGTTTAAAAATAATTGTGAAGTCTACAAGAGTTTGAGCATCGCGCGCGTGAACCGGCATAGTAAAATTTGAAATTGAACATTGGCAAAAGTGATTTTTTTCTTTGTTTTTGTTTTGTTTAATAAGATCGATCCATTCCAAGGGATTGAAAGTGGAAACTGAAAAGAAGCTAGGGATAGCTCAACCGGAATACTTGTAAATTTATCCTTTTGACAGATGATTGACGAGATCTTTCTGTGTTGTGGCAGATCTCATTGCAGATTCAGATTGACGCGATTATACCCCAGGTTGAATGAAGCGCCTGAAGTATCGACTGGAATTAGGCTTAGGTTTGCTCAGCTGTCTGGTCTCGAAAACGATTAACAGATCGTTGTCGGGTATCCAGTAAAGCGGGATTTCCTTTGTAAATTCAAGGCTGGTACTGACATAGGTATTAGGTTCAATTCCTGATCGGTCAAGGGTCTTCCCGGGTTGGAAATTCTCTTGACATGCCTTGGGAGAGTTACTGGGCCTGAAGTGTCGGCTAGAATTAGGCTCGGGGTTGCTCAGCTGTCTGGACTCGAAAGCGATCGCATTAGTAGATCGTTCTCGGGAATCTAGTAAAGCGGGAAATCCCTTGTAAATTCATGGCTAATGCTGATATAGGCATTGGGTTCGATTCCCGATCGGTCAAGTGTCTTCCCGGATTGGAAATTCTCTTGACATGCCATGGAATATTTAGCGTTTAGATAATGCCCTTACTTGTTCTTTTGATAAACAATCTATGCCAGTGGTACAACCGGACCGTTTTTTGTTTTTAACTAGCTTACTGGTTGATTTGATATTACAAAGAAACTCCTCCATATAATTATCCACAAGATAACTCGTCCAGCTCAAATCTATGTAGGGGAAAGAGGTGGGACCATCATCATTCTTTATAAAAAAAAGTGTAACTACCTGAGCATTCGTATAGAAAATGAAAAAAAAAGGAATATCGTATTTTGATAAAACATTTTTTTGATGGGATAAACCACTGAACAATCAATGCACTTATTGACGAAATGTTATTTCACTTTTGTTTCATCGAGAACAACAGTTTATCGGTGGTTTAGTGAATTTAAAATGGGCCGTACAAGCACCGCAGATGCATCTCGCTCCGGCCAAAGAGTCTACGAATCCAAAAATCGTAAGATAAGTGCATCGAATCGTTTTGAACGATCGTAAAGTGAAGTTACGCGAGTTAGCTGAGGCATTTGAAAAAAAAAACGAGTGGGATAAATTTTGCACGACATTTTGGATATGAAAAAGCTCCGCGCGATCGGTGCCGCGTTTGTTGATCGTCCAACAGCCGATTTGGCGTTGTTGAAGCGTTATCGATTGAATTTTTTTCGACGTTTTGTGACAATGGATGAAACGTGGATCCATTACCACACTTCTGAGTTCAATAGGCAGTCTGCAGAGTGACTGACAAGCCATGGAAGTCGGTTAAAGCGGTTTTAGCCTTTGTTTTTTGGGATGCGCATGCCATAATCTTCATCGAAGGGAAGGGAAAAACAATTACCGGAGAGCATTATGCAACGTTATTGGACAAACTGAACGACGAAATAGAGAAAAAACGGCCCCATATGACGAAGAAAAAAGTTCTGTACCACCATGACAACGCACCGTCGCATACTCCCTTAACACTCCGTTTACGGGACCGTCATTTTGACGCATTTTTGTTCCAGCTCTTGTTATGACTTTTATGCATTGATCAAGGTAAATATATATTGATGTTTTTTGATGGTTTGAAATATTGAAGTTATCTATGTGGTATACCTATCTGCACGGATATGTGTCAATTTGACACGATCGTAATGTAGACAAAATTTTGCGTAAGTATGCAAACATCACTAACTGCTACTAGCCTAATTATTTTTAAGCTTTTAGTACATTATTTGTATTATTATTATGTTTAACCGTTTAACTTAGAAAGTTTTTTTACCTTTTTTATTCTCGGTTACCTTCTTAGGTTTCCTAAACCTAAACTCCGCTGCCACGATTGTAATTCGATGAACACTGCACGCGATGAATAACGGAATATATCGCTGGTCGTAATGGTTACCCTCTCAGGTTTTCTGAATAGAATTTCGCAATCAAAGTTTGATAAAGAGTAACGGGAAATATTGCCAGATCGATTGGTTTTAATTGAGCTCTCTTGGTTACCTTCTCAGGTTTCCCAAAGATATCTCTCCGTCGTCGTGATTGTAATTCGATAAAAAGTACGCGCGAGAAATAATTAAATATATCGGGAGTCTTATGTGTTTTAGAGGAGTTCTTGCGGTTACTATCTCAGGTTTCCCAAGGACAATTCTCAGCCGTCGCGATTGCAGTAAAGAGTACGCTCGATAAATAACGGAAGCGGAATAGGGCTGGTCCGATTCGTTCTACAGGAATTTTCTCGGGTAATTTCTTAAGCGGCCCTAACACGATCAGTAGCATCCACATTATAAGTAATGACAATAAGAGCAAGAATCTTTCCATTCCGCATTATCATCATTCTTCAACCCTACACGATCATTCTCATCGTTTGCAGGAATACAGCAACTCTAGCATTCATGGTCGTAAGAGAAATCAACACATTTTCGAAATGAAAATTATCAATGAAAATTAAATTTATTGTATCAAATAAACATCCCCATCAATAATTTGAAAGGTTTTCTGCAAACAATGAAAAAAACTTGAAACTTGTTTCTAATAATGATTTCTAATTAGAATTCCAACAATTTGATCTGTTTATATAATGTCTTTCAGGAATGGATGAAGAAGGTTCTGAATAATATGTTATGAGCATAAAATAAAACATTTTAAAATGTTTTTCATTGATCTATTAACAATTTAAAACTTTATTTTATCATAGTAACCATTACCATCAATAAATATAAATGAAAATCATTTTTTTCGCATCAAATATGGTGCTCTATGTAGTACGGTAACAGGGTTTTCCGCAAATGGTGAAAAAAACTTGAACTAAAATGATATCCGGATATAATTTTATTTTATAATAATGAATTTTAGTGGGGATTTCAGAAAAAACATAGAAAATGTATTAGGTAAGGTTGAGTGCCACGTGTTTTATGCATTCAAGTAACAACAAGTAATAACTTTCATTCAAATTTTAGAAATTTAAAATTCTTTTGGGCCCTCACAAACATAGATTTTAACGCAAGATGTCGCACAGTATCCTGGACCCCACGAATGATAGTGTCCCTGCCCTATTACAGAAATGATGGAGCGAGATCAGAAAATCTGGATTTGCATCAATATTGCCCGTTATATAAATTTTTTCAACCTTACACGATCATTGTTATTGTCATTCTGATGAATTAGTGTCATTATTATTTATCGTGTAAGGGACTCTTTAGGTTTATCAAAGACAACCCTCCGTTGTCGTGATTGTAGTTCGATAAAAATTGTGCGTGATAAATAGGCTATATAGCCAGTGCAAATAATTTTACAAGTTTTATTTCTCATGTTATCTAAAACTAAATTTCTGCTGCGTGTTGTGATACATAATTTTTTCCGGATTTCGTTCTGTCGTGTAATTAATAATTTGCGTTTACGTGATCACATCACTTACCTCAGTGAATCCTGATTCTTTTCTCTCCGCAGTGTGTTCTTTGTGCAATTTCGCTTGTTCAAAGCAACTACGAAGTGTACATTCTTCTCAAGCTCAAGCTCAAGCTCAGCCAAACTAACAAACGAAAACGTCATAAAACTTCATTTATTCCGACTAATAGCATTAGCTCTTGCTGAGATTTTATCGAATATTTGTAGAAGTTCACTGCTACAGAAGCAGATACATCTCAGAGCAACTTGTGCATTTGTTGCGAGATTGGAGCAAATCCGGTGTGCTTCTTTAACACTACACTGTAAATTAACTTTCAACACATCCCGATTGGCATCCTGATTTTTTACATTGAATAATCTTAAAAATAACAGAAAATTTGCTACTCTCCCATACTGGTACAGCATTTGTACCATTTATACTAATATTGCCATAGTAATATTAGAGCAACATGAGCGATCGAAACAAAAGACACATTTCAAATAAGCACGCATTAAAGCTTCTCGCATACTTTGCCTGGCAAAGTTTGTCACATACATAAGTCCGGCCGTCCTTGGTTTGATCTCCGTTTGACATCGTTTGGACTTTTTTTTTGGGTACAATCCCAAGCTGACGTTCAGTCTGAGAGCAGGACATTGTCTGCTCCCATACATACAAACATTTAAAAAAAGTGCTTTTATTTGTTCATTTCACCCTTCAGCACATGAAAATGCATTTTTTCTGCCGAAGATGATATGTTTTATGTCAACGCAAGTTTGGGTGTAGAAGATTTTGTCTTGAAATTTTATTTAACACTCCTATACTCGCGCATAGGTCTATCAGACCGAGAAATCAATAATTCGTTCATTTCTCAGAAAATATCAACACTACGACTTTGCGATTCTCTCTAGCTTCGTCATTCGTCGTTCGTCATCGTTTAACGTATCGCATGTGTTGGTAAGAAGGGGACGTGTGTCACTTTTTTAAAACTTTCGGACTGAGACACCGACGCGAGTATAAGAGTTATTTTTTTGGACAAGTGTCTTTTTCATATTCTAGAATATTATTGAATGTAATGTATAAATTAATGTTAGTGGCGTGGAATATTTATTGAATATAATTGTAAATTGTAAACAGTAAACTATAAACTAATCGGTGGCTCATGGTTATTTTCACAGTTTCGCTTTCGGGGATATTTTTTATAATTGTTCATTATAAAAATCGACAAGAAAACAATAAAAAGAAAAGGAAGTTCCTAGAAATTCTTTTATATCATTTTTTTTGCCCAATCTAAAAAAAGGCATTAATTCTTAGTTTACCAAGAATATAGAGACAAATAATATTAGAAATATGGAAACATTATATTCCAGAACCTTTATCATCTGGCAATTATCTAGAAGGTCGTTATACATTCTTCTTTTCCATAAAAGACCCGAAAAACACGCTACAACTTAGGATTGGGCGATCTTTATTGTAGCTTATTGCTTATTGTTCAATCTTTCATGACAAAAGGCATCTTCCCAACGCTTTGGAAGAAGGCTCACATTTTCCCCGTTCATGAAAAAGGCGATAGAAGACAACTACGATAGTCGACAACTACCGAGGTATCTCCGCTCTGAACGCGGTTTCTAAATTGTTTGAGCTTGTAGTCATCGAATCGATTTTCACTCACTGTAAACATTACATATCTATCGATCAACATGGTTTCATGCCGAAGCGTTCCACCACAACGAATATTCTTTCGTTTACGACATATATTGCTGACGGAATGTCCGGAGGTATGTCCCAAACGGATGCGATTTACACGGACCTGTCCGCCGCCTTTGATAAAATCAACCATGACATTACGGTGGTTAAATTGGATAAGCTTGGCTTCAGCGGCAATGTTCTACATTGGCTAACATCATATTTGATCGGACGCTCTCTCGCGGTTAAAATAGGCGATTGTTTCTCCGCAGAATTCCCTGTTACATCAGGAATACCTCAGGGGAGTCATCTCGACCCTCTGATATTTCTCATCTATTTTAATGACGTAAATTTCGTCCTGGAGGGCCCTCATCTTTCATTCGCCGATGATATGAAAATATTTTTCCACGTTAACTCGGAGGCTGATGCCTTCTTTCTTCAACAACAGCTTGAAATTTTCCAGAAATGGTGCGTGGAAAATCGTATGACACTGAATCCAAGCAAATGTTCCATGATAACTTTCACAAGAAGAAAAGATCCTATTCGCTACAACTATTCTCTCGACGATGCTCCTCTAACTAAACTTGACTGCGTGAAGGATCTAGGAGTGTATTTAGACTGTAAACTGAATTTCAAAACTCACGCCAACTACGTGGTTGGAAAAGCTTCCCGTAGTCTTGGATTCATCATGCGCACTGCGAGAGATTTCATCAATGTACACTGCCTCAAATCTATGTTCAGCGCTCTAGTTCGTTCAAGCCTTGAATACTGTTCAGTAATTTGGAATCCGCACTATCTGAACGGAGTCAACAGAATCGAAGCTGTACAAAAGCGATTTGTCCGGTTCGCCTTACCCTGGAGTAACCCCCATCAGCTACCTAGCTATGAAAGCCGGTGCCAACTAATGGCTCTTGACACGTTGCAGGTGCGAAGGGATGTGAACCGCGCCTTATTTGTATATGATGTGCTATTGGCTAGGACAGAATGCCCAGTTATTCTGGAGAACATCAACCTTCTGGTTCAATCTCGAACTTTGCGTGACCACGCTTTCCTCCGAGTTCCTTTTCGTCGTACCAATCATGGATACAACTCAGCCATATTGGGTCTTCAACGTCTGTTCAACAGAGTAGCCTCTAACTTCGACTTCCACTACTCAAGGAATGCGGTTCGGCAAAATTTTTCTGAACAAATACGTAGTTTTCATTAATATCATTAGGGCGAAATTCCGCCTGTTGATAACGATTAAATAAATAAATAAATAAAAAATCGATTTGTACTGAAAAACTAATTTACAAAAAAAAATTCTGAGATCGAAAACGAAAAAATCCATTTTCTCGAGTACAAAAGATCGATCCATAAATCGGAAATCGGAATTAAAAAAACGATCTTCTAAGAATCGATCCGAGAACGCCCAATCCTGCTACTACTGCATGAAATGTAAAAAATATGTTTGTTTCGAGCATGCAGTCATGGTATGTTCTGATTTTTACTCCAATAAAACCACAATCGATTAATACGTTTTTATGTTATTTTATAGCTCTTTATATTTTCATGAATTATATTCAGCTACATACTTTTAATTAACAACAGGAAAAAGTCGAATTTCGTTATTTGTGTTGGAGCATAAAAAATACTCTGTTTTGAGGAGGCTGAATTAGATGACTAATGAAACTGAATGCGGACGAAGAAAACATATTTTCTGGAGTTTTTTCATCAATTATACCCTATGCTTCACATAAATACCAATGAAGCCTAAAAAATACACAATAGCAATATAACAGAGAAGTTCAACTTTCGGTCTGTGACCCTGTGCGTGAGTATACGAGTTATGATTTTGCACGCGAGTACAGGAGGGTTCATATTTTCTAATGTTTTGATTTTTCTAACTATAGTTTATTTGCTTTGACTTTTTTTTATTTTGACAACTAAATATCAAATGATTGGTTTGGTAGAAGTAAGTATATAAAAACTGTCGGTAGCTCTAGTGTTAATGACGTTGTGAAAATTCCTGTTGAGTGCTACCTATTGATCACTAAAATTTGCAAATTATAATATAATTGAAATATTCGATGGGTTGTATCCGAGACACGATCGCTTAGGACGTAGGACTACGCATTTGTTGGTTTATCATTTCGCATATTATTTCTGAATACGTCGAAATTTCATAAATAACTTTTTAGTAAAAAGTTCCCTGAAAAGGTATAATGGCTTACGTGGTTTTGTAGAATCATTTCGAGAAGCAATGATTCTTTCTTGCCTTTGCGAAAACAATACACTAATTGGTCATATGTCTAAAATTGTTTCTTTATATCAATGCACGCATTGCACATAGTATTAAACGAGAGTAATCTTCCGTGCATCGCCATTCAACACGCGTCCAACAGATGCACATAGCAGAATAAGCGACCTGTGTTGTTTCGGGCACAGAAAGATTCTAAGAATTTTCCTCAGAGGAGATGCAATACTTATACGCTACTATGCAAGGGCGGAGTTTACTTCGCAAATATTTTCTTTTCGCCATCCCCCTTCGTTGTTTCTATTCTAGCGGCTGCATAAGTCGCCGTTATTGGCAGCTCTGCTCGGGCGATTTATTGGCAGCTCTGCACAAATGGACAGAACAAATATATGGGGAAATGGGAATGCTTCCAATTTTCATCAATTTAAATCACATACATACTATGGGATTGTAATATATAGCATATCAAACAAATCTTAGAAAAATCCGATTCGATTGGTATGCAAATTATTAAAATCCGTTCGCGGCAAAAATAGTTATTAACGTTAACTTTATCTCCTGTTTTCTGATTTGGCACCTTTAATGTAAGACGTAGTCCTACGTCAAAAAAAGTGCATTTTAAGTGCATCGAAGAGAAGTCTTATATTGGGTCATCAACTCTTTGACAAAGTTGTATGTGATACTTTCCGTTCTGTAGCACCCACATCATCGTGTTCATTGCATTTTCAAATACTATCATTTGCTGCTTTAATCATCCGTTCGCTCTAGTCAACCCAGTTTTAGCCAAGGCCAAGGTCATATTTTGAAACAGGAGCACATTTGTCAACCATTGTACGCTGTACCATAACCTGGGAAGGTAACCCGAATAAAACGAACAGAAAGCACCTAATTCTTACCCCTTTTTCCCCTTTTTCATCATTCCAGTACAATTATCTAACCATAATGTCGGTTGAAGTTCACGTTCAAACGCGTGCCGATTTACGACCTAACCCGGCAATCGATCCAATCTCTGCCATTTTCTATCGCATCCATAATGACGTCCCCGAGGGACACCGACGGGCACCTTCTGTGTGTGGTATTATCCTAAACCACGAGCATAGAACGGCCGACAGCGAACGTTCCGATCCGTTCACATATAACAACTGCAGCTACAGTGCTGATGTCGTGACGGTACCAAACGAGCGAGAGTTGTATGAAAAATTTCTGACATTGATATCCTTCTGGGATCCGGATATATTTGCTGGATACGAAATTGAGCAGGCTTCCTGGGGCTTCGTTATCCAGCGCGGTTATGTGCTGGAGATGAACCTGATGAAGATGCTGTCGAGAGTTCCCACGGCGGAGAAGGTACAGGTTTCCGAGGAGGAAGAACAGGACCTGCTGGAGATGCACGAGTATAGTGCTGGTTTGAAGATTCCCGGCAGAATACTGCTGGACATTTGGCGCCTGATGAGACACGAGATTGCACTGACTTCGTACAGTTTTGAGAATATTACCTATCATATCCTACATCGACGAGTACCGCGTCATTCGTTCAGACATCTGACGAGGTTGTGGAATAAGTCGTACTCCAAGTGGATCGTGCTGGAGTACTATCTGGAACGGGTGAATGGAAACCTGGAGCTGCTACAACAGTTGGATTTGATCGGACGGACCGCAGAGTTGGCGAAACTTTTCGGCATACAGTTTTACGAGGTTCTCTCAAGGGGTTCCCAGTTCCGGGTGGAGAGCATGATGTTGAGGATAGCCAAGCCAAGAAACTTTGTTTCGGTTTCACCCAGTATACAGCAGCGTGCCCATATGCGCTCGCCAGAATATCTTCCGCTGATTCTGGAGCCAAACTCTAGGTTCTATGCCGACCCGTTGATCGTTTTGGACTTTCAAAGTCTGTATCCGAGTATGATCATCGCGTATAACTATTGCTTTTCGACATGTCTTGGACGAGTGGAGCATTTGGGACAGTAAGTATCCAATGGTTCGGACAGCAGAACAATCGATGTATTCAAATGATTTCATTGCAGAGCAGAACCGTTCGAGTTTGGCGCTTGCCATCTTCGATTGTCACCTCGGATGCTGAAAGCTTTGGTGGAAAAAAATCTCATCACGGTTTCGCCATGTGGTGTTGTGTTCGCTAAATCGAGCGTTCGTGAAGGCATCCTGCCAAGAATGCTGAACGAAATACTGATGACACGACTGATGGTTAAGGCCTCGATGAAACTGCACAAAACGAATAGCGCTCTGCAGCGGGTGCTGCATTCCCGCCAGCTTGGCTTGAAGCTCATCGCAAACGTGACGTATGGATACACCGCGGCCAATTTCAGCGGTCGGATGCCATGCGTTGAGGTCGGCGATAGTGTTGTCAGTAAAGGGCGTGAAACTCTGGAGCGGGCCATCAAGATGGTGGAAGCTACGGAACGATGGGGTGCGAAGGTGGTGTATGGTGATACGGATTCTCTGTTTGTGCTCTGCCCCGGTCGGACGAAAGAAGATGCGTTCAAAATTGGGGAGGAAATTGCTGACGCTGTGACAAAGGATAATCCACCACCGGTGAAGTTGAAACTGGAAAAAGTTTACCAGCCGTCAATCTTGCAGGTTATTATATTTAAACCTTAAGCCACACTACATTCATCTTTCAAGAAACCTTCTCATAAATCGCTGAATGTTAGGTTGGGGAAAAAGTAATCCATTATTTTGCGTGAAATTCAAAACTTTAACACTAGATTGCACAATCAAATTATTTTGACTGCTTTTCAATTTCCATTAGAATGCGTGGAGCGATTGTACGCAACAATATGCTCTCTCAAGCCGAAATCGACGAGACCAAGCAGCAGGCGCAAAGAGAACTAAGCTCCAGAACAAACAGAGCAAGCGATGTATCGAAACGAAGTTCAGTACGGCAGAGCAATTCATTCGCGAGTGGGGCCCGCGAATCATTAGCATCAGTGGATGACACAGTACAATCCCCTGAGCCGGAAGACCCACAGCCAGATCAACATTTATTTCGCGATTTGATCTTCCATTACGACGAGGTGATCTCACAGTTTCGCAACACGAACCCTTTGTCGCGCCCCAGGATTCCAAAGTTGTAGCATTCCCGCAGGCTGACAAGTACAGTAAAGCACAAGAACGAGCACGTTCTTTCGCTCCATTTGGTTGATGCTCAGAATTACTGTGCTGTTGTGGCCACAGCTTGAAGTTTGGGATACCGCGTGAGGCCAAAAGATTGGAGCAACGGATCCAATACAAGCGTGTCGCAATTTGAAGGCTGATTGCGTACAACAGAGCCATCAGATCGTCGAAATTATGGGCCCTATTCCAGAAAACGAGACGAGCAATTCGTCTCGTTTCGTCTCGGCTTCAGTCACTGTCGAGACGAGCAAAATATCCCATTCCAGTACGCGAGTTTCATTGAAATGTTTTATTTGGTAGACTGGAGAGACTTCAGTCAGTTTTTCTCGATATGATCAGTGATGTCAGATGAGAAGACATGTTTTTGTTTTGAGAAAAACAACAAACAGTTTTAAAATTGATCAATCGATTCTCTTTTCTCAGTGCCAAAATATTTAAAAAAACATAACAAAAAGAAATATGTTTCATATATCTTTTGGTTTCATTGATATTTTTCCTCGAGCATATGGTTTTATCACTCAGACGTTTTGTTATTATGGATTTATTGAGGGTAATGTTTGTTCACCTAATCAACGATTTATCAAGAAAAGTTTTAAATCTATATATACGTATTTCCAATAAAGTAGTTGTTTTGAATTACTCATTTTCGTTCAATATGTGAAGACCCTTTTTGTGCCGTGTTCATATATTCAAAACAGTAATCTAGCATCCCTGGATATGAGTTCAATGTTTACATTTGGTTGTGTTGTTTGGGAGAGGTCCATTTGAAAATATGTAAAATCTTGCAATTACTGAATTGAGTTTGATGGTTGCAGTTGAAAACATACATTGTTTATGCAATACTAGTTTAGCCGTGAAACAATTTTTGAAGATAAAGGCGGAGCAGAAGAATACCGATGCTTTCAATCAACAAGGTGAACAAACACATCAAACAAACTAGACGATTCGACTGATTCATCGACGAGCGCGGCTAAACGGTCTGTTTTTAGTCGAGCTCGGCTTCTGGAATATGAAAACAAACGAGACGAGCGCTCGTCTGCTCGTCTCGTTTTCTGGAATAGGGTCTATGTCGCCAAGTTGTTGTAATCGTGCGGCCTACTGAACTTCGCCAGCTGGGAGCTCACTAACTGACGGAAAAAACTCGACTCGCTAGTACAGTAATTGAACGTCTTATCGAAACGGCTGAATCGTTACTCTGACTCTGCAAAGCGCCAAGAACAAAATCGGATGTTCAGAGATAACGAAAAAGCGTTCTACAACCAAATAAGCAACGAGAAGCCGGACTACAGCGAAGGATTGCCAAATATTAGCGATGTGACGAACTTCTGGGCTGGTATTTAGGAGACCCCAGTACAACATCGCGACGAGCAAATGTGGTCAAAATGGGAGGAGAAGACTTGTGGTAAAATTAGAGAGATTCCAGCTACCATCGTCGGAGAGAACGCGAAGCCTTTGCGGTACCTAAGGAACTGGCCAGAACCGGGCCCCGATGATGTTCAGAACATCTGGCACAAGGAACTGACCGTCGCACATCCAAAGATAGCCGAGTGTTTCAACAAGATGTTACGTGGCCCACACAACCTTCTTGAATCCGCCACCCGTGGCGTCATCTTTCTCCTCCCGAAAGACAGCAGCACATTGAACCCATCAAAGTACAGATCGATAACGTGCCTATCGAGTCTGTACAAATACTAAGCAGCATCATAACTGCCAACATTTTTACTCACTGCGAACAACATCACATCATCGCAGAAGAACAGAAAGTGTTGCATATCGACCTTACGTGCGTGTAACGACGTTGTCGAATCATTGCAACCTAATCCAGCGCAGAACATCACACAGATACAACCTTCAACAATTGTCTATTGTCCTGCTATGATGTGAAATCAAAATATAGGAATGTAGTACTTTCTTCCATGTTCGACCTCAGAATTGTGCAGGCGTGTATTTAATAAAAATGTATTCCTTTTGACTGTTACCATATTTATTGTGAAATTAAATAAATCAGTTTTGACGTAGGACTACGTCTTTCATTTCTATACCGGGGTGTAAAATCAAAGTTTCGAAAACGAAAGCGTTACGCCGGAGACCGAGATTTTGAGTGTTAATAGCTCCTAAATAACTGAACGAAATGGTATGATAAACACTTCATTCGAAAGATAAAATGTCTACGCGTTCTATACTTGTTATTTTCTGATCCGAAAACTTGTTTCAATAGTCTTAAATTTGCTTTCAAAATAGGCTATTGAAATCACCAATCGGTATATAAGCGAGCGCCGCTCGGAAATCCACTCAGTTCTAATTGAACAGCGATTGGAGCATGTTGTCGCTGTTGTGGTGAAGCTCTTCATTTATCATGAAAGCGCGGATGAACGGTGTCACCAACAGCCTGTTTGTGCACCTTAGGCCAGAAGGGAATCCATCAGGAGGAGAGTGATGCTACAAACGGTTCCCCGGGAAGATCTCGAAGCAGCCGCTACACACACACATACACGCACGGAATTCTTTCCGTTTGGATCGAGAAAGATCCGGAAAATAATCTGCCAGTTCCTCTAGGAATTTAAAAATACATTCATGTGAAAGAGTTTATTTGAATGTTTTCTATCCATGTAACGCTGTGACCAAATATGTTTCAATCAAGTGCTATTAACAGATGGTTATCGAGTTAGCATTAACCACTGGTGGGCTTCCAGTATCGAGGAAAATGTGGAAATATCTAATCGTTACTGAAAATAATCTGCCAGTTCCTCTGGGAATTTAAAATTACATTCATATGAAAGAGTTTATTTTAATGTTTTCTATCCATGTAACACTGTGACCAAATACATTAGGTTTTGTGATTTTTCAATCAATCGCAATCAACAGGATAGCTTCTGAAGATTATTCTTCCCCATCAGTAGGATATTTCCGTATCCAATATTGGATGCATAAAACCTTGTGCCTCCAACGTAACGCTCTCGTTTTCGAAGTTCTCCAAATATTCATTCATTCAGAATGAATTCAGATTCAACTTCATACAAATGATCTCTAAATCAACGATAGTCCTACGTCACCCTTGCGGTTATACCATAGATATAACCCACTTCCTGTTTTTGGTTCAACAGAAAGGATGCAAGAGAAATACGCATGGCTGGCGAAACCAGGCCATTATCGACGCAACTATAATCGGACAAGCGGTATATAATCATTGGTACCCCAGCATGGCATATATCGACTAAAGGAAAGCCAAGATTCCATACCTCACTCGTTTCTCGTCCGGGTATTGGAGATCTATAAAATTGGGTTGGATTCTTGCAGCATACGACGAGACAGTGGCGTACGTCTCTATATCTCAGTGATGAGGAAAATGTGTTACAGTCTTGAGCTCTGCAAATAAAGAGGGGGATATTCCAAGGCGACTTTTTCAGACCGCTTTGGTTTTGTCTGGCACTGAACCCCCTCAGTAAGAAGCCTATGAAAACGGTCGAGGCGACGGCCCTCACGAAGAAGTGACCCATACCTTTTACATGGAGGTCAGCGTCTAGATGTAGTTATCCGGTTTTTCGAAGATATAAGCAGGGACATCTGCATGGAGTTCAGCCTCGACAAGTGTTGATGTCGATCTGCTGAAGGAACAGCTTACCGGATCCGAAGGTTACGAGGTCTACGACGGCGAGTTGATAAGAAACATGGTTCGTGGCGAATCTTACAAATACCTTAGATTCCTTGGATTCACGAGGACTTGTCACTTCGACATCAAGACGGAGCTTAGAGATAAGTTCTTGAGTCGAGTGAATTGTGTCCTAAAGACTTTTCTCAACGCAGGGAACAAGGTACGCGCGTTCAACACACCCCTGCTGACCTTCAGATTTGGAGTAGTCAAGTGGAACAAAACTTACTTAGAAACCTTGAGAGGAGGATGACGAAAGTATATAAAGAGATCGGAATGCATCGTCCTCAATCGACACTGGACACTGGAGTATCACTACCAGGCAAAGAAGGGGGATTTGGAATCGTCGACATTTCCGCACTGTGTGTTGCCCAGGTACGACAACTGCGCGAGTACTTCGCAGAACGCGCCAACAAATACGCCCTATACCGGGCTGTCGGCGCCGCTGACAGAGGATACAGGCCTCTGCGGGACTAAAACGCACGAGCAAACAGGAGCCTAGTCTCCCCTTTGGCTAGGTTGGCCTAGTCAAGAAGTGTAACAAAAATAAAATAAAGAAATTATTTGCACGTAATTAGACGTTACTGGATCGGCACCATAAACACCATTCACAATTTCAGCGACTTGGCTTGCATTTTCGCCTTTATTAAAAAAAACTGTAAAAAACTGTTGTTAACACTCACAACTGAATGGGACAAACAAAAAAAGCAAAAGAGTTTTTTTTATTGTGAAATGCACCTTGACAATGAGCATAACCCTCGGGGGGTCTTCGTAGCCACTTGGTTACGCGTTCGCTTACCAAGCGATCGATCGTGAGTTCAAACTCAGGGCCCTCAATTGTGACCATCTTAGTGTTGTTATAGAATAACTACGTCCACGCAACCATCATCAGCGATGGAAATCGATCCACGGTCGAAATAAGATCGATTCATCCATACAACTGCTCTGCTCTGCAAGACACATCGGGCTGCTGTTCTATAAATAACTCAACAATGATCAATATCAACTGTCTCCGCTGTCCGGTCTGCTGAACAATGGATGAACAGAAAGAATACCCTTACGCCTAAATGGCTACTACTGTGTAATTTACCATAGTAATGGAACAGAAAACTTAACGCCTAAATGGCTACTACTAACTACCGTGTAATTTACAATTCATAGAAAACATAAACATATGTACATGTACACGATTAAAACCCGGTTCTGCTACAGCTAAAATGCTAATGAGCCTAATAAAAAAAAAAAAAAAAAATGAGCATAACCCTGAAATGTTATGATCAATATTACACGAGATATCGATCACTACAGCCATCTACCGAGAAAATAATGGATTTATTTTTCCCCAACCTAATACGCGTGCTTTTATCAGCTAGCTCAATTTCTTTCATTAAATTTATGACATCACTCGAAATGGGACTTTTTTTCCACATTCACATTCCCTCATTCCAGACTAAAAAACGCTACGTAGGATTCATGTACGAAAGCGTGGACCAGGAGAAACCAGTATACGAAGCGAAGGGCATCGAAACCGTTCGCCGCGACGGTTGTCCGGTGGTTGGTAAAATGTTGGAGAAAGTGATTCGCATTCTGTTCGAGACGAGGGACGTTTCCAAAGTGAAACAATACACCTTGCGACAGTTTACCAAAATTCTGGAGGGTCGTGTTAATCTGCAGGATTATATCTTCGCCAAAGAGTTTCGTGGTGAAGGCGGTTACAAACCGGGAGCTCGCGTGCCGGCACTTGAACTCTCCCGCCGCTGGAAGTTGACTGATCCTCGCAGAGAGCCACGCCGTGGGGAACGGGTTCCTTACGTTATCATCAATGGTCCCCCGCTGGTGCCCTTGATTCGCCTAGTCAGAAGTCCTGATGAAGTGCTCGCCGACAGTGGGCTCAAAATAAACTCGAATTACTATATAATGAAGGCAATCATTCCACCACTGAATCGGTGCTTGCTGCTGATAGGGGCCGATGTTAATCAGTGGTATAACGACATGCCGCGAAAAACGCTGATGCTGCACAACACCGGTGGGAAAGGTTCGTCTCTGGCAAGCGAGTTGACAGTTCCGAAGAAAAGTACGATTTCACAGTACTTTTCGACCACCAGTTGCGTGGGTGATTGTGGCAATCAAACACATCGAGGGGTGTGCAATGAATGCCTCAGAAAACCTCAACGTACCGTTGGTTATGTGTTAGATAAAATTAACCGATTGGAGCGTCGAGTTGGTCTCAGCGAGAAGGTATTCCTGGATAATGTTTTTCCGTGATAGAATTTTCGTTGACTTTCTGGATTCTTTCAGTTATGTAAATCTTGTTGTCAGCGGACGTTTGACACTTCTTGCATTTCCCTCGACTGTCCGGTACTATTCGTGTTAGATAACCGGAATCGCGAACATGCACAAGTACAGTATTATCGGAACTTGCTGGATGACATGTTTTGAGGTATGTGTATTATTGTTTTATTTATTATTTTTTATTTATTGATAGTAAATGGAATACGTAGCAAATTAACTACCGATTGAATCGTTCTCAATTGTCATCCGAACCCAATCCTTGAAAGCACTTATTCGGGTAATTACTGTGGGGCTACGATACGCGGTACATGGGAAAGCTCCCCAGGAGACAATCCCCACTTGTGTTTCGATGCCATCCACTATTTGTACCAACGGTCCGCCAGAATCTCGATGACAAGCATTTACGGCTCCACTGAGTTCCCCGGCGCAAAAATTAGTCTCCTCGAGTGGATTAAATACCGGGAAATACTGTAAGCAAACATCGTATGGAAACACCGGTAGAGTAGCCTTTTGTAGCTTATCTGGGTAACTCGTTTCTATTGTGGACGAGACGGATCCCCAACCTGGAAGAACTGCAATTCCGTGAACGGGCTCTTGGCTATCATCCAATTTGATCGTTGTTACTCCGTCGACTAGATTCAATGGCCGATCTAATCCTATCTAAAACAATATGAGAAATATTATAAAATACAACAGTGGTTATCTGGATGGTCCAGAAAATCACCCACCAAACCGATATCGTTCGGTCCTACAAATCCTGGTAAACGATTTTCATGTACTAAAAATTCGCTTATGTTGCGTCGCTGCTCGAAACCCTCTTCACGTTGCAGATCATATTCTCCAGCAACAACTTCCAACCAACCTCGTAGAAAAGCAGTTTCTTTGCAGTGCGCTGCGGTTAAAATCCAATATTCTGTCACAATTGTACCGCCGCAAAAATGAACCGGCTTCGAGCCATTTCCAAAGTTCCACTGCAGGGATACAAGATAAGGGAATTCACCGGCCTTCGCTTCTTCGCCCCCAACAATTTTAGAACTCGAATGTTTTGAGACCACCATCAATGCGCTGCCTGAACCGCCCGAGAGCCAAAGCCAGAGAATCACGACCACAAAGTTCATCCCGATGCGCCTGCGCATAGCTTTGCGGCTGGCGTTAAACTGTAGCGCCGCGTTAGTTGCATCAACACGTGTGTTCATTGCGAAGGCGATCTCCGTTGCACTTTCACTCAGAGGCTGAACTTTCGTTTTCATTTTCATTTTCGTGTTCGCTCTCGCCAACGCACATCACGCCAAGCTGACCTCATTCGAAGACGTTGCCGCGACTGAGACATTGGAAGCTGAAATTGAACAGCATTGAAGGTTGAACAACAATTTCGATATTATTCAATCGGAGATGTTTATGATGATGAAGACAGATGATGCGAGAAAACATTGATTGAAGCGAATATTATAGAACTAGGGAACGAGGTGACGGAAGATCAGTAAACGGGAGGCAAAGTGGCTTCGTGGATTCGGTACACTAACCTTCTACAGCCCAAGCCCGCCTTTAGACGGGCCTCGCGGATTCTCTTTTCAAATTATGCAGACATTATTTTTAATGTTCACCCTCACCCTCACGTCTTTAGAATATTTTCATCTATCACAAATACACATTGTTTTTATGCTGGCAGCTTTCTGCTAGGAGTGTTTTATGTTGAAAGTCGAAAATTCGAAATAAATGTGGAGTAGGCTTTTTAGATAAATAAAAAACTTGGGCGGTAGAGGGCTAATACGCGTTTTTGCCAAGCGTGTAGTAGAACTCGCTTGCATAAATCTTACCAGGTTTTATTTAGTTGCGGAAGAATATACAACCTGCAAATGTAGCGGAATTCATTGAAGAATTTAAACTCGAAGCATGCACTCAAAAGCTAAAATTTACTATCGGCCAATGAGATCAATCGGAGTTTTCGATGGATATTTTTGAAAGTCGTATCCCATATCTATCGAAATGAAAAATACTCCAAGTAATAGCTCTGCTATTATTGGCAGTTATTGTTATATGCAGTTATTGGAATATCGATTGACGTCTTATTCGAAGTTCAATTGATTATAGGTCAATTAATTGAACAATTACAACAGATTTATTGTAACTTGTTCACCAAACCGAACATTTATTTTTGTCTTGTTAGTTTTTATTACAAAACAAGGCACTTACACACCTACGACTTATTCGAGACTCTCGCTTTTTTAAAACCAATTGTTTTGTTTAACTTTCACATTTGTTGAATCTTGAAACCTTACAAGAACAAGTATACCGTAATGTATCAGAATTCGGACACTTTACCATTATATTCAATATCATCACAAAACCTAAACATCATTGGTATGTTCAATAGATTCAACTAATAGGTACTATAGAGTCAAATTAAAACAGATTAAAAAATTCGAGATGTTTGGAATAAAAAACACTTTCAGAAGATGGTTCTAAATCCGGACGGATTATAAGTTCACGATGAAATTTCTTATTGCAAGAGTTTCATAAGAGTTTGTAACAAGCTCTAGGCAGAATGGAGCCAGTATTTTCGAAGTTTAATGTTGATGTTTGAAGCAAAAATGTCCGGAATTCAAATCATGATTAAAAAAGAGTCTGAATTTCAAATCATGACACTATGAAGAAATTTACAAAGAGCCTGGCCGGGTATGGAAGTAAAAGTGCCCTAAAACAAATAACTCGCTCTATGGAAAATATTGTATAGGGTACTGAATAAGAAATTTTGACTATTTTTTTTTGAACCCCTATGAGGTTCAACATAGGATTTATGTTAAAAAAACGTACTTTTCAATTATTAAAAAAAAATTAAATACTATAAAAAATCTTGAAATATTGATTTTTTTTTAAAGATTTAGAGATTCACTACTACTCTCATTCGCATTTATCGATATGTGTGATTTTCTTCAGAATTTTAACAGTGTTGCGCGGGGCAAAAAATATGTACGAGGGCGGTCCGATAAGTACTTAGCCTCATCGCCCGATGGTGTCGGTATCGCAAGAGAAGTTACCTATCGTGTAGTACATTCTCGTAAACGACTATTGTCAAAATTGCAGCCGAATCGTGTCCGCGGATTTTAGAAAAATGGAAGTTCCGCCGTCACCATGGCCAAACTGGTCGGACTTGCTGCCCCATCCACCGTATTCTTCAGATTTGGCCCCGTGCGACTTTTTTTTGTTTCCAAACTTGAAACAGTCACTCGGCAAGCAGAAATTTGAGTCGAATGAAGAGGTCTTCGCCGCCACGGAGGCCTCGGGAGCAGTCCCGAGAAAACGTATTTTTCAGAAGGATTACAGAAGTTGGAGCATCGCTGGGTCAAGTGTATCGAGCTAAAATAAGACTATGTTGAGAAATAAATCACCACTTTTCCAAATTTTTTGTTTTTTTTTTGCAGGCTAAGTAGTTATCGGACGGCCCTCGTATGTCGCTGGCTATTCCTCGGTTTCCATAGATATTCATTTTTTAATAGTATTTCATGTTCAACTGTATAGAAAGCCTTTACGAGGTCAAGGAAAGATGCACCATGTGATCGATTCCATCTATCAACTCATCCAGAAGATCAGTGATGATCAGTGTTGCCAGACGTATAATTTATCTGGAATGGTACAGATTTTTTCATTATTTTTTGTCCAGATTCTGTACGGTACAGAGTGAAGATTTTCGTCAAAAAGTACATATTAGTACAGATTTTTGTCACGCGTGAAATTTCTTACAATTGAACAAAGCAACATTAAGGTACATGACGACTTTTACGCCGTAGTATCACTTGGTGCTGCTGATCATAAAAGCATTCACAATGCAATGATTGATCTGTTTCATAAGGACGAAATTCCTTACAAGAAACGTCTGAAAGGATTCGCGTCGGATGGTGCGACGTATGTTTTGCCCCAGATCAACAGATTGAATCGTTTATTCCAGGCTGAACAACCTGAATTCACGATGCTACATGAAAAACTGAAAGATTTTTATTTGATCATTCTAACTAATATCTGTTAGGAATCTTACGTTGTTTCAATGTATAATGCTATTTAATATGAAGATCATTTGCAAAGCGATAAGCATTTTAGGTTGTGGAGACGATCTGACGTAGTGGTAACATCCATACCTCTCACACAGAGATCACGAGTTCAGTTCTCACACCCGACATTCTTCCAAAAATGAAAGTAAAAGTGACGAACCAGCCGAAATGTGTTGAAAGTCACTATAATAGAAGAATTTTAGGTTGGAACAGAGGCAGAAGAAATTATCAGAACAATGGACAGCGAAAGGCAGATCATTTCAAAGGATATTTGTCGCAATTTTTTCGTGGAGCTGATCAAGAAAATTAGAAATAGATTCGACGTTGTGTTAGGAGCCTTTCCAGGGTTCTACGATGGGAATATACAAGATCTGAGGAATGAATTCGGTATCCTAAAGGTAAAATTACTCCGTAAGAAAATCACAGTTTCCGAAGACTAGCATGTGCAGTATTGGTGGACGAAAATTGGATGCCTAAAAAGAATTGACGGTTCGCACGCATTTTCGGCGCTGCGATGTCTTGTTTTCAACGTTCTCACTATGCCTCACTCCTCGGTAACTTTCGAGTGATTTTTTTTCTGGTATAATCAGAACAAAAATAAGCTTCGAAAACGGCTCAGCAACGATACGATGAACGCTATTTTGAGATCAAAAGATTTGGTCAAACATCGTGGCGGCAACTCGAAAATTTGAATAAATGATAGTATGCAATCTAGATTCAGAAAAAAACTATGTATAAGCATCATCAAACACAAACAAATTTAAATGTAGTATTTGTAGTAAATAAATGGGTATTTTTTCATGCTAATAATAGTAATAGTAATATTAAAGTAAAATAATTATTAAATACCGCTAGATTATCAGTAATAACAAGCTTTGCCAGTAACACCGGCTGAGTGTATCCTAAGGCTTACCTTCCCTACTAACACATCCCTGAATTCCCGTGACATTTATGAGAGGTCGTAGAGTTCTCTGCATCTCTCTTAAGTAAATGTTGAACTAACATTCCTTCCCTTTTCTCTAGCAGTTGCAAGGACGTGGCCAGGACAATTCTTAACTGTTGGAGAAAACATGTCTCCATCTAAGAGATATTACTAATCATCAGCAACGGATGGAGGCTAGTTTTTAACATAACAGTTCTGAATTCGTACCACCTACGATATTGTGCAACTTGCTCAATGCTAATGCTAATGCTAATGCTCATGCTAATAATTTTTTTTCTCTACAAATATTTTCGATGGTACAGATTTTTGGAAAAAAATTTGTTCGAAAAAGCATATGTTCTTTTAGATTGTCTTCTCTCTACTTGAACATTATTTGAAATATAGTTGAGCATTTCTTGTAGATGTGAATCATTGGGTCGGTTTTTGACCTTTTTCAAATATTTGTCCTTTATTTTCAACAGTTTCCGGAGATCATAAGACATCCAAGGACAAGCGTTTCCTTTGATGTTGACTTCGATAGAAATGGTTCTAGAACATTGCGTTAATATTGAATTGTATGTCGACGAAATATTCGTTAGAGACAATTCAACATCTTGGTCACAATTGCAAGGAATTCGAGAAGCGGGTGTTCAGTCTGTTGTAATTATAATTCTGGTTTTGACTTTGGATCCATGTAGTCTTAATGGAGATACGATCAATGAGCGATCGCTAAGATTTGTTAACAGTGTGTCATTCCGAGTATTTGCCACATCTATGATTCTGCATACAACATGTTCCAGTATATTATTACTCCTATTACGTGTTTACTACATGTGTTGGAACATATAAAACCTAATGATTGTAAAATATTGCTATAACGTACCACAATATTATTACAAGACAAATTCACAGGGACATTCACATCACCTACAACAAAGTATGGTCTTGATTTGGAACGATTTGATTTATTCTCCAGAAAGTCATAAAATCTGTTAAAGTCAGCAGGTGACATCTCTTGTGGCAGTGGCCTTATAGAATTTCAGGCCTGGAAGCTGTCCAAAATCCGTCTACACGTACGTTTCATCGTCCATCAGCTTGCATCCTTCGTACTTCGTCAAGACCTTGTTGTACAACTTTCGAGCGATTCTTTTGGCCACCTTGCAGGCACGGAAATTACGATAACCTTCTCGCATACGGATTCTCCGGATGGTACTTTGGTGAGAGTTGTGGTTTTGGCGATGTCGTAGTCCGAGAGTCCTGGGTTTTCCTCAATTGTCCAACTGTTGTCCAACGTTCACGGGAACGTTTCAGCACATCATACACGGCTGTTTTAACCACTTTCAGTGATTTCGCGATTGTAGTACTTCCATACTGCACAACTTTTTGAAAACAGAACGGATCAACGTGAAATTTTTACCGTGAAAGATACAGGTTTCCCAAATAATTTGCTGTTGAAAGATTTCATATACGTGTACTACGACCGTTGCTATAAAATGAACAGTGAACGGTTCAAACCAGAGATCTCTCTTTCATTCGGTTTTCCATTAATTTCCATTAATGAAACCCAACAGAGTTTCTTTCGAGATTTTTTTGGTTTATCTTCACCAAAAAAACTTCGAGCAAAATTAAGCAAAATGCAAAATGGAGAAAATCAAAAATCGAGAGGAAAGACAACTAATGAAAAATATTACGTCAATATTTGAGAGAAGCTTCTGGCAGGTTGCCGAGAATGCAATACCTCATAAATTGAATCAAACGTAAGATTCGGGCTTTTGAATATAAGACCTTTTTTTCGATTTTAATATTAGTAGGTTAATCTATAAGAATAGAATTAAGTCCCTATAAGCAGTCTGTACAACCATTAGGTCGAAGACGTTTGACATTAAATAAATAAATAAAAGACAACCTACTAAAAGTTCTTTGATGTGAACGTAAAAACAACTTATTGCTCATTATGTTGAATTCTTCCTGATATAAGCCCTAAATAAAATGATTTTTTAAGTTTTTCTTTGGTTAAGTTTAGCATATCTTAAATGAAAAAGACCTTACTTATTGTTCCCAACTTCCAAACCATATAATCAATATTGGATGAGAACCACCGATAATGTTTGGGAGAACGTTTCTGAAGGGAATGTGTGAGAACTAGAATCACATTACCCGGGCCGTGATCGCCTTTTTAAAAACGGGAAATGTTTATTTTAAATCACTTTTATTCACAATTATTCACTTTACAACTACCGGTTACGCTCTGTACTTCTTACTAACTGACTCGGTCTAGCACGATCGGTCTTATTTATTGACTAAAACTGCTGATCGTGCACATTGGTGAAGATGCGCTTATCTGGCAGTCTGTAGCCGCGTGCGGTGTCCGTTTCTGGGCTGACTTGGCTGATATGCTAACGTGACTCCTCCGGGGGGTGAAAAAAGGACGTCCTCGTTCTTAGGAATTTGTAGAAGTTGTTTGATTGATGCTATTATTATGCGAGATAGCCGGCCTCATTCTGGGCTGACGGATTTTGATGACTATCTTTCGTCTACGAAGACATGTATAAAGAATAATCCCAATTACTATTATTACTGTTGTGCTTAGTCCTCCACAAATGCTAAATATCCAGTTTTGATGATCATACTGTTTGAGTTTTAAAGTTTCCATTCGCTTCCTATTTACTAATGTGAGGTTACTGATGGCTTGGATGTTTTGAAGTTTCAAAATATTGCGATTGATGATCAGGTTATGAAAAGCACCTTGCATTATTTGAGTTTCGTTGCTGATCGTTGCAATACTCGTAAAGAGTTGGTCATCCACGTGAATACTGCAGTTGTCAAACGTTATTAAAAAATTGCCAGTTAGACTGCGGTTCTGGGGTCCACAATCCGATGAGAGGTTAATATTTTGTGCGTTGTTTATGAGAATTTTGTTGCTCGCCACCATGCTCACAAATGTGTCATGTTCTTCTACTACGTTGCATTTGCTTGTTACTCCCGTTATGATACGATGGGTACATTCATCATTCAGGATCCTTAATTCAGTAATGGGCTGGATGAACTCCTCTGGCTTATTTGTTTTGAACCAGTTAATTCCAGATTTTACCACGTATAAAGGAGCATCGGCAATAATGGTTCCATTTACGATGAGTGGCACAATTTGAATAATATGTGACCATGTTTTTTGTAGCTGAGGTATTTGGAGTATGTAGAGTAGTGAATCGTCTTTTGTAGCAATTTTCGGTATCACATAATTCAAAGCTTGTCCGGGAAACTCCGTTTTTATTCCTTGATCATTTAGGGTTGATTCTATCAAGAGAATTTCATGCAATGTTAATAATTTGTTGTTGGGTAATGTGATTTTCGCCCTCAGAATCGTGTCTTAAATTTCCACTAAAATATTATTAATACTGTCCATGTAGAGAAGGAGACTAATCGCATCGTATTCCTCAGAAAGGATTTTGTTTTGCACGTGTTGGTCGATTAATTGGTTGATAGTTTTCGCCATGTCTTGAATTCTTTGGTTCACCATTTGGTTAATTACTATTTGTTTATTGTTTTCGTTGATTAAGTCGTTAGACGTCGAGTTCAATAGCCGTAGGTCGTCCGCATCCGGTGTTCCGGCCAACCATTTCCATGTTGTTCCAAGAGCGTCCCAGCGTCGCATTCTCTTCGGTGTGACTGGTTCTATTTGGCGAAGGTTGTTTATCAATACCCTACTCTTCTCAAAAACTAATTTTGATATGTCCAATTGGTCGTTCAACTGTCGTGAGATTTTGCTAATTAGTATTACATTTTCTTCGATTTTAGAAATGTTGATTGGGTGTACAAATTTTATGTAGGATGTTTGAATGCGACAATCATTTCTCTTAATGAGCAGAACAGGATCGCTGTGAAGATTCCTTATTTCCATATGTGGTATTCTAAATTCATGACAGTGCGCGATTGTTAGTAGTAGTACGTTTATTGCTAGTAGTATCATCTGAAATTGAATATGAAAAAGGTTAGTAGTTAGTACTTTTCATTCGCTTTATTTTATTTTTGTTTCTCTTGGTATTTCTGCCATTTTTAAATGTTTTGTGTTTGACATCAAATGCATTCGTATTAATAGCTCTCGCGTCAGTTTTCTTCCTTATTTGAGGTACAACAAATACTACCTCACCATCTCTTATTTCTGGTGGTTCTTCTTTGTTATTATTGTACTTTGTTAATTTAATTTGACTTTTAATCATGCTTTGTTTTGCTTCTTGAAATATTTTTTGGGCATTAGCTAAAACTTCTTCAGGGTTATTAACATTATTATGATTAAATACAATTTCGTTTGGAGTGAACGTTATTGAAGAGTGTATTGTATCATTGTATAACGCTACTGAAATTTTGATAAGTGTTTTCACTCCTGCGTTTTTGAATTTGTGTTTATTTGTGTTGTATATTTCAATTATTGTAGAATGGGCTCGTTCTATTTGCCCGTTAGATTCAGAAGATGAGGCATATTCCAATGAGCTGCTTAAATTTTCTAAGTAATTTTTGAATTGGATCGATCTGAACGTTGTCTCATGATCAGTGATAATTATTGTTGGAACGCCAAAGGTTGAAATATATTTCCCTATTGCTTTTTGTACATCTGTCAGATTTCTTGTTTTGATGTGATACATTTGTAGATGCTTTGAGAAGGAGTCTATGAGTGATAAGAAGCAATATTTAGCAATTATGAAGATATCCATATGTACTCTTTGAAATGGTTTGTCTGTTATTGGTCTTGGCGAAATTTTAATATTGTAAGGTTTCCTCTCATACTTATGACTGTTACAAACTTTACAAATATTGATATAGTTTCTGATCAATCTGGACATGTTAGGAAAGAAGTATGATCTTTTTAGATGAGTTTCCACTTCGGTTATGCCTCTGTGTGCTCTCTCATGTTCTTTTGTTATAATTAAATTTTGGCGGTCTTCGTTTTGTACATCTTCAACCATTTTAGATGTAAAAACAAAGTGTCCTTTTTCACCAAAATTTCCCTCAATGTTTCCTGTATGATATCGATTAGTGACTCCGGTGCGAGGAGAGCCGTTTGTTTCCATTGTGAAAGGTTTTCAAAAAATGTGTCATCTCAGTTTTGTCATACGTTGGTTGGGCCACAATTGTCCTGTTAAAATTAGTTAAAATGACGTCATAATCGTAGTTCTCGAGCTCCAATCTCCATCGTAATATTTTAGAGTTTTTATCTGAGTTTTTTATGAAGGTCAACGGCTTGTGATCTGTGATCAATGTAAATTTACCTCCGAACAAATAAGGTTTATATTTAGTAACGGCCCATTTAATGGCTAAAGCTTCTTTTTCGTTTGTTGCGTATCTTGACTCAGTATCCGTGAGTGTTCTTGACCCAAATGCAATTGGTTTTTCAACTCCTTCTTGTATTGGTGAGAGAACAGCTCCTAAGGCGTATTCTGACGCGTCCGTTGTGAGTATAAACGGTTTTTCAAACTGAGGGTATGCCAAAACTTGATCCGTTGAAATAACTTCTTTCAACGTTTTATACGCATTGACGTAGTCTGGGTCTTCAATATTAAGTACTACATCTTTTTTTAGATACTTTGTCATATTTCTGGAAATTTTTGAAAAGTCTTTAATGAAGCGTCGGTAATAACCGGCTAGACCAAGGAATTGTTTAATTTCTTTTTGGTTTTTTGGAATCGGCCAATTAATTATTTTTTCTATTTTTTCTGGGTTTGGTTTAACTCCTTCTTCCGTTATAACGTGGCCTAAAAATTCTGTTTCTTTTTTGAGAAACTCACATTTATCCAGTTGGATTTTCAGATTGAATTCTGAAAGTCTTTTCAAGATGAGTGTAAGATTTCTGAAATGTTCCTCAAGGTTCCTTCCAATTATTACAATATCATCGAGATATACGTAGCAAGTTCTGCCTATGTAATCTCCAAGAATATTATTCATCGCCCTCTGGAAAGTGGCAGGGGCGTTCTTTAATCCAAAAGCATTCGGGTGAACTCAAAATGCCCTTTTTCCGTTGAAAATGCAGTTTTTTTTTGTGGTTTGGATCCATTTCTATCTGGTGGAAGCCAGACTTAAGGTCCAATGTTGTAAAGTAGACAGATTTTCCGAGATGATCAAGGATATCTTCTATTTGAGGAATCGGGTACTTATCGTTTACAGTTTTATCATTCAATTTCCTGTAATCGATTACCACGCGAACTTTTCGTTTGCTAGAAGCATCTGTTTTTTTGGAACAACCCATATTGGAGAAGAATATGGGCTTACTGAATGTGTTATTATACCATTTTCTAACATCTCTTGGATCTGCTCTTCCACATCTTTTCTGAAGTGATGTGGATAGCGATAGCTTTTTGTTTACACGGGGGTTTCATCGGAAGTTAATATTTTATGTTTGATAGCCGTGGTCGATGATAGTTTTTCGCCTTTGCGTAAAAGGACTTGTTGATTATTGTGGATAAGATCAATTAGTTTTGATTTCTCTAAAGACGATAAATGGTCTACTCTTATTATATTCGAAATTTCGTCCCTGGAGATTAGGTTATCCCTATCGGTAGGTAAGGGATCGAACGCTTCGAAATTATTAACATCCAATCCTAATTTGGGGGGATTAGGTAAAGTTTTGTTTGAAGATACGACGTGAATCATTGTTTTGAAGTTATTCGCGTTATATAAGCCAGGCGCAATATAAGTATTTTTGCAAAGTTTTTGAAAAGTTGGTACAAACCAATCACCATTTGTATTTGTTTCTAAGGTTATTGTATATGCGTATTGTTTTTGATTCGCAGGGTAATATTTTTGAAATTTAAAATTCTTTTTTTCAGGTATATTGATAGTTTCTTTTTGGTAATCAATTTTTGCTTTGTGTTTAGCAAAGAATTGAGAACCTATAATTCCGTCAAAAAATGTGTGGAATTTTAATTCATAAAATGTTAGCGGTTTTATCAGTCCGTTGAATATATCCAACTTGGCCTTTTTATTGACTTCTTTGTTACCAGATATGTTTTTTATTACGGTCGTTTTTGTAGTTACTGTATTATTGATGATACCAGGAGAGATAATATTTTTATTAGCCCCGGTATCGATTAGAAATTTTAAGTTTCTCTTAAATTGTGAAAAAAAGATTAACTTTTACATCGAGGAAAGGTAAATAGTTTAAGTTAGATTTTGTTTGTGTTGGATTTGATGAAAATTTAGTTCATTCTCGTCGATTTCATCGTTGTTTGATTCTTCTTCTGATTCTGATACCTCATGATTATTGATATTTCTTTTGTTTAAGGTTAGTCGACTCCTTAGTGAAGGATCGATTTCCATGGGCTCAACATGTTGTTCATTTTTAACAGGTGTCTCATGTTTGCCTTGTTTTTGGTATTTGAATTTACTGTTGGAGTTATTGGTATTTGTTTTATCACTGTTGTTTTTGAATACTTTTTTTCGAAATTATTAGCTTGTGTTATTATTATTTTTTCTTTAGAGTTAAATTTACAGAGGAACGCATAAGCATCCTGCAAAGATTCTGGTTTTGCAGCTTGGGCGAAGCCGAAATAGTTTTCATTTAAACCTGAAATAAATGCTGCTAAGGCGTCCTCGTCGATAAATTTCGAGATCGCCCCCCAACTAGCGGCATATGTTTTATCTTGCTTTGCAAGCGTTTTAATATTCTGCACTATCAGTTTTGTAATTTGATAGTACTTGTGTACGGTCATTTCTGCTCCTTGTCTATTTTTCCATAGTTGGACTTTGTACGTTGATAATTCGAATTTGTCTCCCAGTGTGTTAATCAAAATTTCCTTCGCCTCAGCGAAGCTACCGATGTCGCAGGCCATGCATATCGCATCTTTGGCACGGCCTTCTAATTTATTGAGAACTGCCTGTTCGTAAATGGCAAAAACGTCATTCGATACCAATGGTTTAAATGTGTTGAGTGTTTTTTCCGCTGTATTTATCCATGTATTTAACTGTTTTTATTCCCATCGAAAGAGGGGATACTTTTTATCGGATCTGGGATCCGATATAACGACTCAATCAAGCTTCTGCTGTGCCTTGGCCTTTCATTGTCAACAACTGGAACGTCAGCAAATTGTTGATTTTGTAGTAGGTTGAGCTGTCTGTCGTGCTCGTCTTGTTTTGTATTTAGTTTTGCGAGCTGATCAGATATCTGAGTCAGCTGGCTCATAAGTTGTGCTATACCACTATCCATGTCGCTGTTTGTATCAAGCGATAGTGTGGCAAGTGTAGGTAAATCAGTCCTCAGGGGGATATGTGAAAACTCGCCTGACTCTACCGATTCTATGTCGGATTCGCTAGTGTCAGAGCTAATATGAGTTTCTGATTTACTCCTTTTTAAATATTCCCTTGTAATTTCCAGAGCACTTTTTGCTTTCCTGGAAAACTTAGGCATCAGTTTTAATGCGTTTTAAAAATAAGTTTGCAAAAGAGACACGTTCTTTAAGAACTCGTGTTATCTTCCGGTGTTGCGATTCTCTAAGAACTTCACAACGCCGGTTGGAAAGAGAACTTCTCTCAGAACTGTTCACTTTCCGAGTAGTAAATGAAATCAATAAAATTATTTTCCTCACGTCTCTCTAAGAACGCGTGTGAAACAATTATACTAATGTTCACTTACCTCAGTCGCTCTGGCAGGTTCGCTTGGAATCCAATTTCGCGCGGCGGAGCCTCGACTTCGTCGGCACACTCGATGCTAACGAATGCTTTCGCGGGTTCACTTTAACTGCAAGCTGATATGCAAGAGTTTCTGCACTGTTGTTCGTGAAACTGATTTTCCAAGCACTGCAGGCTGCGCCAATCACATTACCCGGGCCGTGATCACCTTTTTAAAAACGGGAAATGTTTATTTTAAATCACTTTTATTCACAATTATTCACTTTACAACTACCGGTTACGCGCTGTACTTCTTACTAACTGACTCGGTCTAGCACGATCGGTCTTATTTATTGACTAAAACTGCTGATCGTGCACATTGGTGAAGATGCGCTTATCTGGCAGTCTGTAGCCGCGTGCGGTGTCCGTTTCTGGGCTGACTTGGCTGATATGCTAACGTGACTTGGATTGGAAGCTTGGATTGTCGCCGCACCCAAATTGTTAAATTTCACCTACTTTTCATCCAGTGTCGAAAATTTAACAAGTGTGTGCAGAATCTACAACCTGCATAGCAGTTATATCAGGGGTACGACTAAAACGTCAAATCCCTCATATTGCCAGTGTACCCAATATTGCTGCGGTTCACTGACATTTTGGTTCTATCAATTACTGTTGTTTACAACTCGGTACGGTTATATAGTCGAATAGTGGCTAACTTTAAACTCCATGTTAAATGTAAACACCTCCATGTGAAACCGAAATATGAAAATCGCTCATGCAGTTAGAATAAAGCAGCGCATTTTTCGATTTCAATCCTCGTAAATGATATGTTGATAAACAAATGACGCCATATTGATTTTGATTTTGGGTAGCCTATATTCAATTGATGTTTAACCCCTGAGTTATATCAACTGGAGGACTGTATGCTGCGACGCTTTGTTTTTTGCTCGAAGCTGACATAGTTCAACAACATCTTTACCTAAATTCACACGGTAGCTGCAACCCTTCAGAATTTGCCGTAGACTAATCAAGTGTCAAGTGAAATAGTGCGGCATTCTGTTTGTTTTTATCATGTCCTACTACAACAACAATAAACAAATCCACAAACCTGCTACTCGCTCAACGTCAGCAAGCTCGTTGGTTGAAGATGGATTGAGCAGAAAAATTCGCGATAAGGAGACCGATGAAATTGAATGTCTCAATGATCTGTGGTTGAAATTGAAGGTAATGATTGACCAATCTAATGACAGGATTGAGAAAAAGATTGAATCATGTGCCATCGACCTTGGGAAACGCATCGACAACATCGAACAACAATTGGTTACTGCCAGGAATGAATATTCATCGAAAGCTGACGAACTGTCTGGAGAAATTGCTGCTGTTCGGTATGGTCTTTCACTGACAACCGAATGTTTAGAAAGAACAGAGAAATCACATGATCTGATATTATCCGGGATTCCTTTCACATAGAATGAAAACCTCAAGGAAATATTTCAGAAAATTGCCCACAGTCTTTCGTATGGCAATTCTGAAATTTCTCTGGTCAGTATGAAACGATTAGCAAGACAACCCGTCTCTCCTGGATCTACTCCGCCAATTGCTTGTCAATTTGCGATGCTCAATGAACGGGCTGAATTCTACCGCAAGTATCTTAATTTGAGAACTCTGAACTTGAGCAATATTGGATTCGATAATTCAACCCGCATCGTCGTCAACGAGAGTCTAACCCAACATGCCAGAACAATTCGAGCGGGAGCTTTAAAGCTTAAGAAGGAAGGTCGGATTCAACAAGTTTCCACCAGGAATGGAGTTGCCATTGTGAAGACCAGGAGATCTACTACGAATGTCGAATGTTACACTTTGGAACATTTACATAACGCCGCTATATAAACCTTTCCATGTATTATTTTCTCTTTCCTTCATATTTATTCCGTGTTTCCATCCTTGATTATTCCATGTTTTCTTCCTCGCCTGAAAGTCATTATACTACATCGATTAAACCTTTTTCCTTGCAACTCTCATTTTTTCCTCCCAATACATATTCCTTTGAATCCGATCATGAAAACATCCGTGTTTTATTCCATCCTAAAAGTCAAAACTGTGTTTCTGTGGCATGCAGCTCATCTCACTTTGCTGCTACCGTCATCATGTGACGCCGATTCTGCTGTATGCTGTTGCTGCTAAAATACTACTACCATTGTTGCTGTTGTTGCTCTGCGATTGTAGCTGGTGTGGTTCTGCTGATGTCGTGGTTCAGCTTCGCTGTGTCTTGCTACTCGAATATTGTCAATTATCTGAATAGCTATAGAATATTGTGTTTATTTCTTGTTACTTGCTGTGAAGTAACAATTTGGGTTAGGCCGTAATGTAAAGAAAATAATTGGAATGAATGAATTTCTGTATGGTTGGAGTAATTTTACTGCGGGCGAGTTATGCTTTGAGGGTGAGGGATGTAAGTTCTGTTTGAACGTTGTTCTATGCATTGTATTTGAGTATGACTGATAGTGTATCAGGGCTCCGTTCTGGGGCCGCTTCTTTATTAATGATTTGCCGGCGGTTTTGAAATATTGTAGTATGCATCTTTATGCTGATGATGTTCAAATTTATTTCTGTAGTATTGATCATTTTTGTGTGGACGATATTTCTATGAAGATTAACGAAGATCTCCATCGAATTCATTGCTGGTCACAGAAAAACCTTTTGCCCATAAATTCTTCCGAAATTCAAGCAATATTTATATCTAAATTGAGAACATCATCTGGCTTACCTGTGCTAGCTATCAATAACGAACCAATCCAAATTGTTAACAAATTAACCAATCTTGGCGTAATTTTCACTTCTAATTTAAGTTGGGAATCACATATCAACTCTCAAGTTGGTAAAATTTTCGGTGTGCTTAAACAGTTGAACTTAGTTACCAAATATTTCGACGTCAAAGTCAAACTCAAGCTTTTCAAAGCGTTAGTTTTTCCTCATTTTATGTATGGTGACTTTGTATACACCAATGTCACTCAACAATCAATGAACAGACTAAAAGTAGCTTTGAACTGTTGCATAAGGTATGTTTTCAATATTCCTAGAATGGGAAGGGTTTCGCCCTTACAAAAACAATTATTGGGATGCCCATTCACCCAATTCTATAAGTACAGAGTTTGTTCTATCCTGTTTCGTTTGATAACGACTAAAGTTCCTAATTACCTATTTTCTAAGTTAATTCCATTCCGTAATACACGAGTAAATCACTTTTTAATACCATTTCATTCATCGCACTATTATAATCCGTCGCTGTTCGCTAGAGGCATAGTATATTGGAATCGTTTTCCAACTAATATAAAAAATTGTTCATCTAAACACAATTTCAAGCGGGATTTACTTTTTCACCTGAATAGTATTAATTAGCTTGTTGTAATTGAGAAAACACTAGGATGTAATTTAAGTAATGAATAAGTTTTCACATATTCTTCAAAGTAGACCAAATTGTAGCATTAAGAGAGACAAATGTCTCAAGTTACATGATTTATTCTTACAATAAATAAATAAATAAATAAATGTGCCTGATCACGTAAAGGGTGTGTCACATCAAATTGCATCACGGAAAAAGCGCTGTAGAAATTTAATTTTTAGGAATTATATCTTCAGCTTTCGCTTATAATCAGATAAGAGTGTATAGATCACGTTGGCCATGCTTCACTGTCAATTTTTCGTAAATTTGGAAAAATGTCGTCGAACGAAAAAGAGCGTCGTGAATTAATCTTGTGCACTCATTTCGAGAATCCGGAGTTGTCACATCGGGACATCGGTAAGATGCTGGGAATCGTCCAATCCACGGTCAGCAGAGTACTAAAACGATACTTCGAGAACCTAACCATCGACCGGAAGGTGAAGAACGGCAAAAATGGATGCTCCGTCAGTGAAAAAGATCACAAGCGCGTAGTTAAGCAGTTTAGACGTGATCCGAGAAGTTCGGTCCGGAATGTCGCCAATAAGCTGAATTTGTCCAGTTCATTCGTCCAGCGGACCAAGCAGCGGGAGGGCCTGCGTACATACAAGGTTCAGAAGGCTCCTAACCGCGACGAAAGGGAAAACATGGTGGGGAAGACGCGAGCCCGGAAGCTCTACACCGAAATGCTGACGAAGCCGCATTGCCTGGTAATGGACAACGAAACCTACGTCAAAGCGGACTTTCGTCAGCTGCCGGGCCTGTTGTTCTTCTCCGCAGAGGACAAATTCAGCGTTTCGGAGGAGATTCGCAAGCAGAAACTATCCAAGTTTGTCAAAAAGTACATGATGTGGCAAGCGATCTGCTCTTGCGGAAAGCGGAGCGCCCCCTTCGTGATGACCGGCACGGTAAACGGGCAGGTTTACCTTAAGGAGTGCCTACAGAAGCGCTTACTACCACTATTGAAGCAGCACGAGGGCCCGACCATCTTCTGGCCGGATCTCGCTTCGTGTCACTATTCAAAGGACGTGTTGGAGTGGTACGAAGCCAACGGGGTCACCTTCGTGCCAAAGGAAATGAACCCGCCCAACGCGCCGGAGCTTCGCCCAATAGAGAAATATTGGGCGATAATGAAGCAGGCCCTCCGGAAGAACCCAAAAGTTGTCAAATCGGAGGCGGACTTCAAGAGAAAATGGATTTCTGTTAAAAAAAACTACAACCGGACGTTGTACAGAACCTTATGGACGGGGTAAAGAGTAAGGTGCGAGCATACGGGCTTGGGCTCGAAGTATGAATAAAAAGAAAATGCTAAAAGTTGTTTAATAGTTTTTATTTTACTGTCTAAAATTTTCAAAACGATCGGTCTACTGGGCGAATTTCTACAGCTTTTTTTCCGTGATGCAATTTGATGTGACACACCCTTTACATCACTTCACGGTGAAAACGAAATAAAGTGCATATAATCTTGCATACAAATCATTTCGTTTGCTCCGTGAAGTGACATTCATGATCAGGCCCTATGTCTTACAAGAATACACCTCACGAACAAATTTCCGTCCCGGAATTATATGGTCCTCCATACGCAAAGATTATCGCTCATGAATGGAAAGTTCGTTGCCCTCAAGTCACCACGTGTCAATTGAAACTTACATCATCGTTATTGCAGCTGGGTGCGTTGTTCTCATTGTTATTTTGCGGCTGTCAGACCCAAGCGCTCGGCGAGAAACTCGTTCAATCCACGTTGGGCAACGAACGTGTAACTATGAGGATGATTTTATGTCTTAGTCAGACCCAGAGCTTGAGAGAGAAACATGGCTGAGAGTTAGAAAAAAACTGAAATAGTTTACGAACATGACTAAAGGTCGTCTGAAATCAAGTCACACCAGAGTCTTTAGCGGCCCATACACGCTCAATATTACTGTGCAAATGTATGCACAATATTATTGAGGGTTAAGGTTGAGGAATCTTATTGTGCAACAGTCGGGTTTGTGCGATGAAATTGAATCGTGTGAAAATTATATTGGAGGTTGTGTAAAATATTCAATATTTCCCAACATTGCACAATCAAATTCATTTTTTTTAGATTTCGTACAACATATTGTAAAACCTTTCACTATAAAAAATACACGATCAATTCAATTGCACAACTTCCTACATGGCGTAATAATATTGAGCGGGCTGTGGGCTGCTTTAAAGATGAAAGGGAACGGCTCGGGTGCGAATTGTAGTCTGCAAAAAAATATTATGGTTTGAGCCCAATTCGCTGCACTTTACATTGAATGACTTGATATTTTTAGATTAATTCTGGTTAACATGGCTTCGTTCGAACAACTAGATACATGTCTGGGTTTTCTCCATTTTCTATAATTTCTATATTAGTTACATAACGAATAGATACATCGAACTCCAAATGCCAATGCCAAAACGAGAGCATTTCACTATGAATGCTTCTTAGTCAATATCGATCATCTATTAGTTAGATAAGATCACGAAGAGATAATTGAAACAATTATGTTAATATCTGCAGAATTTAATTATGTAGGTATGTCGGAAGCAATTTGTATCGAGCAGAAGTCTAGTTTGTTTAAATTCAAATCCACAAATTCCTCAGCACCTCCATCATCAATTTATAATGGCGAAAAAATAAATAATCCTTCATTCGCGCCGATAAACACTCTGATCTACGGCGCCGCCATGTGCTGAATTATGTAATTTTAGCAGTTTCACTTGTTGGTGATTACCTGTGAACCTTTCGCTCTTAATTACACACGGATGCTTCGCCAGAGATGCTCCAGCATGATGAGAGTGCGAAATGTACCGACTTAAATTCCCACGAATACCTTTATGGGTTTTGTGTGATTTTTCTGCCATTAAACATCATGATATAGCCGGTGGTTAAATAATTGATCTCGACGCTATGATAAAATTTGCGTTTTATTGCACTAGTACTACACTCATTAGGAACGTTAATAAGAGGAAAGCATATGATGGAATAATACTGGTTTTCTCCGTCATTTGCACGCGGACTGTGATTTTTCTATTTTAATGATATGTGATTGTCTTTCGCCCTATTTGTTCCACGTATCGTCATCAATTATCTGCAAAAAATGGAATGGAATACATAAACGAAATCCTTTCCACCTTCCAGCACTCAAACCTACATTTGCAAACCGGAACGTCAGTTCCTCCACGAGCTCGACGTCATTCCACAGCTCAACGGTCCGAATCCGATCGATCGGCATCTGGTACTCGAACTCGTAGTCGGGCGTGTGATGGGTGTCCTCCACGAACACCTTAATGGTTTCGTAGTGGAAGCGGAAGATCAGCGTAAACCTATCGTTCCGATCGTCCAGCCAGAAGTTAGCGCTACGTTCTTCTGGTTGCCAGACAATGTTTTTCCAATTTTGAGCCACATAACTGGATCCGTCGTCGTGAAAAACGGTCTTGAAGTGGTATGCAATGTACGGCGAGGACCCCCGCGCCTTCGCCGGGTGATGAGTACAGGTACACTGGTGATCCACGTCCTCCTCACTAGTCACTGATTCACACGTGCAACCGTTGTGCACTTGAGCCGGGAAGGGTAGGACAAAATTGATCGAAAATCTAAAAGAACACAGTCACATGGTAAAACTTCCGTTCCAAATGAATCACACTTGTTTTTCTCTCTTACAGCCTCGCATCTGGTTTTAGTCTGCCCTTAATGATCACTTCGTCCCCGATTTGGGGCTCTTTCGGAAATAGTGCCGTAAATGGACGTTCACCCATGGTTATTCTTTCGCAAACGTGTTCACCGTTTAGCGCGTATGTGATTGCACTCGCGTCCCACTCGGTACTGAGTCTGCAGCACGTGAACCTCGGATTGTATATAAATTCGTCCGCGAGAGAGCGCATCCAAATCCTGGTCCGCTCTGAGAAAACGCGCTCACGTTCGTGGGCGTCGTGAGCTATTCGAAGAATTTAGCGCATTAACTTCAAGCGGACAGGTGCTTCCGTGCGGTTTTCAACGCTCATTTGCGTTCATAATTACCAACCTATTATGATTGTTAACATTATACGTTCCGTTTTGCCCTGCGTGGGAAAAGGGGGTTCTTGGAAAAATGGAAACGATAATCGAACCCTTTTTTTCTGTTCAAACTCATAATTATTCAATTGTCTAGTAATTGTCAATCGACTGAACGAATGAAGATTGTTTATCGAAATTCGGTGAGAGTTTGCGCGAAATTTTCTCCATTTACCGCCTCGCATCGGCACGTATGTGCACACAGAAATTCCTTCGTCATGTTTCAATACATTTTCCTGGAAACGCGGTTTCTTTGGCTCCATTATTTCACGTTATCCGTTTTAACTGCTTTCATTTAAGGAACTAGCGCTCGTGCAGATTTGGACGTCATCATTTAGCTTTAGGATTGTTAAGTGATTCATGGGTTTCTACCAAGGCTCGGTTATCCGGTAGCAGATACAGTACGTGCGGGTTTCACGTACGATTCTTACTCCTTGGTTTGGCAAAATCTATAGGCGGAAGTTACGGTTAGAGACGTTTTACTTTCAGTGATAATCGGTGGAATGCAGGGAATGAGATTCAACTGAGATATTACTCGTAGTAAAAATTGATCAGACCTTAACTTAGTTCCCGCCCGAAAAGATTAGGAAAAGGATTCATTAGAAAAAATGATCCATAAAGTAAAGCTTGTTTCAGTTAGAATCTGTTGCACGCACTACTAAGTTCACTACAGTGCTCCTACTGATTGGTTTCTGCGTTGTTTAGACAGTAGATTGTCTGGGAAAATATCCTTTTTCGATGACGGAAATGATTTTGGAACTCCACGTTAAAAATCATTATGTTGAGAAATGACGAAATTGTCGGTTTTGGCCACATCAAAAGTGTGTTGTTCGGAGTGGAACATAGATTTTCAACGTGTTGGAAGGCATTGAGAACAATCAAGGCAAACTCAGGATGGTCGGATGCTGATGTCGGATAAAATACAATTCCAATTCCTCTAAGATACACACCCCGTTTCTACATTTCGATCGACTTGACAAGTTCCATTATGTATTCCGTTCGACACTACTCGAATGTCAAATCCATTCTTGTTTTCATTCGACGAATCTAAGTTAGATTTACAACCAGATGGCGCAGCGAGTAATTTGGTTTTGGTTTGAAATTTTTTCAAATTTCCCGGTTTTAAGTATTCTCTCTACCTAGAAAATCATCATTTTACATTGTTTCATTCATAGCACATGAAGGACAACTTGCTATAAGTGTTGTCATTTATATTTTCTTACTGAGCAAACAAAGGGGAGGATGTGTTGCGCTTCAAATATTCTACGAAATACGAAATCCCCTACATAATCAATGATATCAATCAACTTAAAGTGATATCGATTTCATCGCACGTAATGTACTTCTGAACTTTCGAAAAAGTCTGAAGATTTTCTATGACTTTGGTGAAATCGCGTGTTGAAACCATTGTGAATATACAAAAATATAACTTTCTTATCATTTACTGACGACATTTAATGGTTAAAACAAATTTAAATATAAATTATAGAAATAATCGTTTTTAAGCGTGTAGAAATACAAACATCATCACTGTTGTGGTTCTAACATTTGATCGCACCATCGTGGGAACGCATTTGATTGTGTTTTGACACAGCTGATTTAAACCCGTTTTTTTGACCTAGGACTACGTGTTTCATTTCAATACTGGGGTATAAGTTCAAAGTTTCAAAAACGAGCGCCTTAAAGGGTGTGTCATATCAAATTGCATCACGGAAAAAACGCTGTAGAAATTTAATTTTTAGGAATTATATCTTCAGCTTTCGCTTATAATCAGATAAGAGTGTATAGATCACGTTGGTCATGCTTCACTGTCAATTTTTCGTAAATTTGGAAAAATGTCGTCGAACGAAAAAGAGCGTCGTGAATTAATCCTGCACACTCATTTCGAGAATCCGGAGTTGTCACATCGGGACATCGGTAAGATGCTGGGAATCGTCCAATCCACGGTCAGCAGAGTACTAAAACGATACTTCGAGAACCTAACCATCGACCGGAAGGTGAAGAACGGCAAAAATGGATGCTCCGTCAGTGAAAAAGATCACAAGCGCGTAGTTAAGCAGTTTAGACGTGATCCGAGAAGTTCGGTCCGGGATGTCGCCAATAAGCTGAATTTGTCATTCGTCCAGCGGACCAAGCAGCGGGAGGGCCTGCGTACATACAAGGTTCAGAAGGATCCTAACCGCGACGAAAGGCAAAACATGGTGGGGAAGACGCGAGCCCGGAAGCTGTACACCGAAATGCTGACGAAGCCGCATTGCCTGGTAATGGACGACGAAACCTACGTCAAAGCGGACTTTCGTCAGCTGCCGGGCCTGTTGTTCTTCTCCGCAGAGGACAAATTCAGTGTTCCGGAGGAAATTCGCAAGCAGAAACTATCCAAGTTTGCCAAAAAGTACATGGTGTGGCAAGCGATCTGCTCTTGCGGAAAGCGGAGCGCCCCCTTCGTGATGACCGGCACGGTAAACGGGCAGGTTTACCTTAAGGAGTGCCTACAGAAGCGCTTACTACCACTATTGAAGCAGCACGAGGGCCCGACCATCTTCTGGCCGGATCTCGCTTCTTGCCACTATTCAAAGGACGCGTTGGAGTGGTACGAAGCCAACGGGGTCACCTTCGTGCCAAAGCAAATGAACCCGCCCAACGCGCCGGAGCTTCGCCCAATAGAGAAATATTGGGCGATTATGAAGCAGGCCCTCCGAAAGAACCCAAAAGTTGTCAAATCGGAGGCGGACTTCAAGAGAAAATGGATTTCTGTTCAAAAAAAAACTACAACCTGACGTTGTACAGAACCTTATGGACGGGGTAAAGAGGAAGGTGCGAGCATACGGGCTTGGGCTCGAAGTATGAATAAAAAGAAAATGTCAAAAGTTGTTTTATAATTTTTATTTTACTGTCTAAAATTTTCAAAAGGATCGGTCTACTGGACGAATTTCATTACAGCGTTTTTTCAGTGATGCAATTTGATGTGACACACCCTTTACATTGGAGAAACAAAATGTTGAATGTTAATACCTCATTTTCGGCTAAACGAAATAATATGATAACCACTCCATTCGAAAGATAAAATATATACGCAACAAGCATATAATGTTACTCATTGATCCAGAAACTTGTTTCAATAGCTTAAAAATTGCGTAGAAGACCGGTTATTGAAATCATCCAAATTTGTATATCAAATCTGGTGCCCGCTCGAAAATTCATTTAATTGTGACTGTAAAGTGGCTAGAGAATGTCCTCGCTCGTACGCCAAAGCGCTACGCCCTCACTCTCCCAAACCCCTTTTCTATTCCGCTACCAATCTGAACGGAGATTCCAACGAAAAAATGAAGTTCACCCAGGTTTTTTTACGCGGGGGATACGTACCTCGTAAAAAAAACGCGTCGATTGGAGAATCCGTGTAAAAAAACCGCGTTAATTGGAAAATCCGCGTAATCCCTAAAAAACCTGGCTGTATCGATGATAATTTGATACGCCTTGCACACAAATGGTGATATGGGCTATAAATTCGATAACGGATAATACGAAATTTTGATATAGGGTAGAAAATATTTCACATTATCAGCGAAACTGCAATCAGCAGTGCCTGTTTTGCATGTTCACGAAAGCTTTCAGTAAATTGGTGGGAGGCTCACATGGGTTCCGTACATTGTTGGTTTTCATATCATTAGGTGCAAAGAGTTTGTGCTATATCACAGATATAATCCACTTCAGGTTTTTTTATCACAAAATTGAACTCGAGGAAAAAACTAATTAAAAAGTCATAACTATTGCCGTATTCTAATTCAGAAAGCGCCTGAATTTTGCCAATCGAAAATGTCGAACAAATAGATGCCCTTCCTGAAAATTTAATAACATAAAGATACATGAACGATTCAAGTTTATCCATCGTTACTGATGATTTCTCCCATGATATGGAAGTGCGAATTAGGAATATAGAGAGATAGGTACGAAATAACAATTTATTGATTAATTGAATTGAATTTGTATCATTTTATTGATAAAACTTGCGAAAAGTAATTCCTGAATAAATTAAAAAAAACATCAGATTGCATGCTGCTAGGTGTGAAAAAGCGAATAGATTGGAACACTAAGCAATTATGAAGTGTACGAATATGATCGGAAGCTCGATGATGCGTCGGGTCCTCATGGTAACGTTCAAATTATGTATTCTTTTCATCTAGATTTTTCTGTGTAGCCCTCTAACCCTCCTATACCTCCTATAACTTGTAATATAAAATTGGATGAAGTTTAAAAAAAATATTTTCTGGAGTTTTTTCATCCAACTATAAACATTCGCTAACTGGGCGAAAAGGGAAGACCAGTTATCGACATTCGCGTTTTAACTGGTCCGGAATGTAAAACGTCAAATAAAATCGAGGGGAACTTCAATGAAATGTTTGATTCGCGTTGATCATGAAATTGGATAAACAAAAGGAAATCTTGTGGAATGGAAGTTTCGCATTGAGTGCGACAACAGGTATGAAATATAATTTGAGGAAATTATTTTTCTGTAATTTAATCAATGTTTTTGTCATGCGAAAATAATAAGAATTTTCATAACATTTCAAATTACATTCGAATGCCCCTCACAGCAAATCTTCCATTTGAATATGGCGTCGATTGTTTTCGAAATTCTGCTTTTTAACTGGTCCGAGGACCAGTTAACGTACGCCCAGTTAAAAAGCAAACCCGTTAAACCAGGACCAGTTATCGAACGATTACTGTATATCTTTTTCTTCAAATAAATAACGCCTAAAAACAAACAATAGCAATATTACAGAGACACGCACAGTCTGTATATGAGTTATGATTTAAAAGAAATTTAAAGAATGTTCATACTTTTTTGTTTTTCCAGGTCAGAATACCCCTAGGCCTTTTTGGAGATTGGAAACAAGGGTGTCATGCATCCATTAATGTTTCAATTACGAAGTTATTGTTTATGGACGCTGTCAACGATGCATACGGGGAAAACGGGGAAAAAGAAATACATTATTTTTGCGTGGAATTCAAAACTTCATTAAAGTTGTTTCGGATTGTCTAATTTCGGTCAAATATGCATTACATTTTGTTTTAAAATTTGTCGCCATTCGAGATATGGTATTCGTTTGGTGCCATACGAGATGGTATTCGCTTAGTGGCAAGTCCGGACTATATGGTGGATGCATTAAAACTTCCCAACCAGGCTCCCGGAGACTCTGACGAGTCACTACAGACGTGTGTGGCCTTGCGTTGTCCTGATGGAACACAACATCTTTTCTGTTGGCCAATTCTAATGTGTTTTTCGTTTTCTACTGGCCTCAATACATAGTAGGACACTTCGATCTCATAGTTTGGCATCACTGCATATATTATTCTACTAATTGCAATTTATCACTGCCCGAAATGATCCGAAAAGTTTTTATGTCTGGATTTTTTCAATTGAATACATTTTACAGGCTTGAAATAATGTTATAAAAAATTTAATTTCGAAACAAATCATTGTTTTTTAATAATTTTTATCGATATTTTACTCGTTTACCTTGGGTTGGGGCCACGTGTGCAGTACTACACACGGGTTCCTGGCACCATCTAGTATAAGAATCAACCATTGGATCCTCCAGGTTTTTACGAACTTTTTGACCAAAACACCATAGCCGTCAAAATTTTCAAACAGTTTTATAGTCGATCTTTAGCTTCTGGGCGGTGCTACGACTATTAACATGCCGGTCTACTTCGATTATTTCTGTGATTTTTTCGACATTTTCGACCACGGGTCTGCCTGTGCGAGGTGCATCTTTAACATAAATTTGTTTCAGTGTGAAATATCACCTTGACAACGAACCTAAATATATAGTTGTTTGATCATTTTTACCCTTTTTCCCAAAAATGACTCTTCAAAAATTCATAACTTTTGAACATACCAAATTGAAACTAATAAGCTGGTCTTCTTCGAAAAGTTATTACACTTGCGAAAAATGGATATTGTTTTCGTAATTATTGATTGTATTCGTTTTTTTATAGTTTACTTGGTCTCGGGATCAATATAATCGTTTATATATACAGGGTTTTCGAAATTCGAATTCGAATTTCGATGAAACTTTTATTTCAAATTAAAGTTTGGTTTATGCCATTATGTGTGAAATACAACATCATTCAAATGTCCACCTAGAGCTTCCTTGCACACCTTGATCCGGAACAGGTAATTTTCGATGACTTTTCGGCACATATGGGGCGGTATCTCGGTCATAACTTTACGAATGTTGTCTTTCAAATGTTCAAGAGTTTGCGGAGAGTTGGCATAGACACGGTCTTTCGCATAACCCCACAAAAAAAAGTCTAGCGGGTTCAAACCGCATGATCTGGACGGCCAATTGGCATCACCAAAACGCGAAATTATGCGTCCCTCAAATTTCGTTCGCAATATGGCCATGTTCGGTCGTGTTGTGTGGCACGTGGCGCCGTCCTGCTGAAACCACGTGTCATCCGTATCCATATCTTCAATTTGTGGCAAAACAAAAATCGGTTAACATGCGGCCATAGCGCTCACCATTCACAGTTACCGTCTCGCCGTCCTCATTTTCAAAGAAATACGGCCCGATGACTCCACCAGACCATAATGCGCACCAAACAGTGACTTTTGGCGGATGCAATGGCCTCTCAACAATCACGTGTGGATTTTCTGAGCCCCATATACGGAAATTTTGGGCGTTCACATAGCCACCGAGCTCGAAATGTGCCTCATCGCTGAAGAAAATTTGATGCGAAAATTCAGAATTTTACTGCTGTTGTTCGTTCACCCAATCGATTATGCCCGACGCATTCCATGGTCACCACGCTCTAATTTTCGTACCAGTTGGACTTTATATGGATGTAGGTGCAAGTCTAAATGCAAAATTCGCCACAATGATGTGTTTGACAAGCCCAATTGCTGAGCACGCCGTGGAATCGAAACATTCGGGTCATCCTCCACACTGGCAGCAACAGCAGCAATATTTTCGGCCGAACGCACATTACGATGATGCACAGGTTTCACAATATCCGCTACGGATCCAGTTTGTTCGAATTTACGCACTACATTAGCGATTGTGTGCTCTGTAGGCCGTCCATGACGACCAAAATCCGTCCGTAATGCTCGAAAAACATAACTCAACAATAATCAATCAACTGTCTCCGCTGTCCGGTCTAACTGGATAATGCAAGAACAGAAAGAATACTCTTACGCCTAAATGGCTACTGTGTAAATGTACCATATGCAATGGTATAGATGGAAATACTCTTAGGTCGAAAAAAGGCAACTGTGTAATGTGCTAATTATAGATATGATAACCATGTGACATGTACACGATTAAAATTCGGCTCTGTCACAGCTAAAATGCTAATGAGCCTGAAATAAATCAATGAGATAGATATGAACTTACTGCAATATTTGCAGAATTACATATGATGTTCTAAAACACTACACAACGCCTGCTTTTGGTACTTTTTTTGAATCTATGCGAAAAATTTAAATATTTTTTTCTTCGTCAAATTAATGCATTAACTTTGTACAGAATTTATTGAAATTTCCAAAACTGCCTTTCGATTTGCGATGCGATCATTACTTATTGCTTTATTCATCATCAAAGACTAGAGATGGGAAAACCGTTTATGAACTGATCAAAAGAACGAGTTCACCCAAAAGAGTGAACGAACTGCCGTTCTTTTTTGCTGGGCAACAGTTCATATGAACTGTATACCCAGTTCAGAACGAACTGTGTACGGTGAATGATGAACTGATAATACAGTTCAGAACGAACTGACCGCTGGCAGAACTGTGCATGCAGTTCAGAACGAACTGTGTACGGTAAGCGGTGCGTAAGAGAAAAGAAAACGAACGAGTGATAGATGAATGGTGCTGCAAGGTAAATAGTTCTCAAATTAACGAATGGAAACAAACGATAGCCCCATGAAACAACAAAAATAATATGTCGGTATTGTCGCTTCATAAAAAACGCTTGTTGCGTTTTTTTATGTTGCGTTCAGGATACGATGGTTTTAAATTGGATTGTTAAATTATTTATCAAATTTCATATTTTGGAGTTCAGGGTAAATATTTCAGTAAGTTGTTATGCCAATCTACCTCACTTATAAAATATAGTTGAAAGCTGAAAGTTGATTTAAACAGTCTTGTTAAACAGTAAAATTCGCGTTGCTAATATGAAATATGTTTTATATTATATCATATTGTGCTCGATAATTTTGAGATGGACGTTCGCGGTTTGGGTGCAGTTTTGCTATAGCATTTATTGCAATACATCGTAAGCAAAGCAGCACAATGCTAGTTTATGCTGATAATAATGAATAACGACTCAAACAAAAAATTAAAATTTCAAAATCAAAGTTTGATTTTCTATTGTGCTAAGTTATTTCTAACAAATATCGGACATATCCCGCCACTGTACAAAAGAGTGAGTGAACTGCTCAAAAGAACTAGTTCACTTAAGTGAACGGTTGGTCACTGAACGGTTCATTAAAGTGAACCGTTTTGCCCACCTCTATCAAAGACGAAGAGATAGTTTTTCATTCAAACAGAAATATCTCTGTATGGAAAGGTCATACAGGAACGTTCAAGAAATCAAATGAAAGCTTTTTCTACTCGATATTGTTGCCCACTACACCTTCACTAGGGTGCCAGTGAATATGGGAAAAAATCAAAAAGTTATCCCCTACAAAATGTTCAGCACCTCGAAAAAACACCTTATGCAAAATATCAGCACAATCGGACTTAATGGAGCGTGGCGCAAAGCCGTCAAAATCACCCAAGGTGTAATGGGGTTTTCAAAAAAAAAAATTTTTTTTGAATGCCAAATGTCTCCAAATTGCATGAAACGTCGAGATCATCTCGATTTTTTTTTTTGTCAAAAGTAGACTCTGGCTATTTTTTTCTCGGAATACGAAGCAAAAAATATGGTTTTGGGTGCCAACAAAAAAAGTTATCTCGTTTTTTCATTAGGAACTTGCGAAATGTTGATAACATACCTAATGCAAAATATTAGCTCAATAGGACTTCATTTTCTAGTGTCTAAAACGTTAAAATTTTGACCGCTTTGCGCCACTCTCGATCGAGTCCGATTGAGCTGATATTTTGCGTGTCGTGTGGTGTTTTTTCGAGGTGGTGGACATTTTTATGGGGTAACTTTTTGAAATTCGAGATAGCCAATTTCATTGGCACCCTAACCTACACACACTAAGATAAAAATATGTACGTAGCATATTCTGATTCCTACCAGTTGGAGCTTTAAAATTATGAATATCTCATTGGTATGCGTTGATTTTGCACGAATTTACAGCATGTTAAAAATCACGCAAAATTTTCGACTTCGCATTCTGTTTCATTAATTTTTTGTCGAGTCTACATAAAATATGTGAAATCGTGAAAAACAAATATTTTTACATCAAATATGAGATTTTTAGGAAAAAAATATCTATCCGTTTCCCATTAATTTACATTTTTTTTAAATCATACAATCTCAGACAATTTTGCACGGTATTTACTAATACTAACGCGAGTACGCTTATAACATACATGGTAACTGTCTAAATACGTTGGTAGGGGAACGGCGGTTAAGCGGACAGGTTTAGAAAAACACCGAATGTATCATTGTATTTTTTTTTCCAAGACTCTAATCCAGTTTGTTCTAGTTCAATATACTTTTTTTCCAAATTGATTGATCAGTTATTCAACTGTAAAAAATGTTTTCAATATAAGAAACTCACAAGAATAAGAAACGAACAAAATGTTTTGTAGTGCGGGTGAAACACACAGTTGGTGGGGGGTAAGACGAATAAGTAATGCAATACACGCAGGGGTACGACTAAAACGTCAAATCCCTCATATTGCCAGTGTACCCAATATTGCTGCGGTTCACTGACATTTTGGTTCAATCAATTACTGTTGTTTACAACTCGGTCCGGTTATATAGTCGAATAGTGGCTAACTTTAAACTCCATGTTAAATGTGAACACCTCCATGTGAAACCGAAATATGAAAATCGCTCATGCAGTTAGAATAAAGCAGCGCATTTTTCGATTTCAATCCTCGTAAATGATATGTTGATAAACAAATGACGCCATATTGATTTTGATTTTGGGTAGCCTATATTCAATTGATGTCTAACCCCTGAATACACGAGGCGTAAAAATATATCGCACACGAGAGAATAATTTTACTTTATCTCATCGTTTGTCTGTCCAGCCAATGAGTCTAATTTAAACAAAAATATAGAACGAAAAAAAGTAGAGTTGGTCATGCAATCACAAACTTTTCGCTGTCCGTTCCACCCACAGCTCCCCTATGGCGTATCTGTATTCTAGCTTCAATTTGGTAAAAAAAAAGTGTATCGGGGTCATGCCAAGAGTTCATGATCTCTAGTTGTGCGAGACAAAATTTTAATCAACATTGTGCCTATTGAAGGCTGTGTCTTTTCCACCCACTTCAACCTTCACGTGCTTCGCCTTCATGGTGAGCGAAATAAAAGAAATCAATCCCCTCTAATACAAGCAATAACCGGCGACAAATTCTTTCGGTTCTTTTGTGATGCACAACTAACGTCAATCCCACAAAAATGGTCTATGTTCCAAAATATTTTCGCCCAAATGAATGAAACAACAGGATAATGTGGGATACGTGCCGAGCAGTGTGACAAGTTAATAGTGTTTAGTGAATAGAAAAGAAACACGAGTTTCGAATATTTGATCATTTCCATTCAGCTACGTTCATAACCGGCTCACACAGGTTCGATTGCTGCTTGTTTCAGGGAAAAAAATCACACCTATTCTTACGAGGTTCTTCATACAAAAAATAGGACAGTCATCATTGGGTTATCATAGATAACAAAACGTTCCTCGAATGTCTGACTTCTTATCGATGAGTTAACATTGCGTCGTAATATTGGTTTCCTTACATTATATAAATACAATATACTGGTTTGATCATAAAAGCGTGTCGTGCTTGGCTGCGTAAATCTAAGCTGCTTGACTGTTTTGTTTTCATAAGGCATTTTCTGGTCGTGATTCACAACTTAGCTGCTCCGTTGACAATAAAAAAAATACAGCATTTAAATCAATTTCCCCAATCGCATCCGCGCTGAGCGTCCACCCCATTGGACTGGTTTAAGTGATGACTAGAAAACGTGATTGTTGTTGCCTCATTAAAACACAAAGTTTCTGTCACGCGATTAGCATCCGTGATTGAAAGGTAAACAATCGTCTCGACATGGAGTGTCAAGTTGTGTAGTCTTTGGATGTTGCGAGGATTGCCTTCACCATGAATGCGAGAAGGCGTTTAATCGGAATTGTGCGATAGAATGTATGACTAGCGGATGGTTAGCGCCGACGCTCATTGGTCTAAAAATAAAGCGCAAACTTACTATAAATAAAACCGGTTCAAACTTTTTTGGTACCATACCGTTGTCATCGTTTTTGTACTTGAACGAAATCTCATCAATGAACTCGATATCGTCCCATAGTTCGATGGTGGTGATATCTTCGAATGGAAACTGGTGCTCAAATTCATAGTCGGGCGTATGCTGGACATCTTCCGCGAACACTTTGATAGCTTCATTATGGAATCGGAAAATCAATGTGAATCTCTGAGCCCGGTCATACATCCAGTAGTTGTCTTCCCTAACTTCCGTTTGCCAGATGTGATTTTTCCAGTTGTGAACGACAACGCTGCTGCCATCGTCACGGAAGATCGTCTTGAAGTGATAAGCAATATAGGGAGGAGTTTCGTCTGCGCACACCGTTGGTGGTCGCGGGAGGCACAAGTTTATGGAAAACCTGTGTGACGTAAGAACAAATATTCGAACCAATCTGTTTGGGTACACAGTATTTCAATTCAAAACGTACACGCTTGCATCGTCTTTGAGCTTTCCTCGTATCACTATTTCATCTCCGTGTTTTGCCTTCTTCGGTAACTTTGCGATAAATGGACGGTCACTCATTGTTACCGGCGTACGGGATTTGATTACGGAAATTCACAAAAAATGAATAACTGAAACACCTTAAACAGGAACACAGAAACTGGGACTATAAAACTATTCACATGGGCGAGTCCGCACTCACCGAACGCACAACTAATACTGAAATAGGCCCCCGATAAGATACAACATTTCTCAACACATAAAACTGTTATATACAGTGGTAGTGGACAATGTTTGCATACAAAAGTAGAATATCGCTTGGTTCATTAACTACTAAGCCAGAGGGGGAGGTTCATGGAATGGGTGGTATGGAATTTGTTTTGGTTCTCCATTCTCAACATTCGACGTTCGCTCATTCCGCGCTATTTTCGTGTTTGTTGATTCTACATCAAAACAACGCCCACCCTGTTGGCAGATCCTGTTCCAGCAGGGATGCCAGGTGATTTTTTGACGTGGGACTACGTAGTAATCCCCGATAATCGTTCGATTAATCGAATACTTCCTACAGAAATCGATTATTAATTGAACGAATACTGCGCAACCAATAATGGAAGCGAACGAATAATTTACGTCGATTAATCGATTCAAACCCAAAGAAAAAAACGTACGGCCACTGCAGTTTTATCCTGAAATTCAATCGTTTTTGACGCTCCCTTAAACTCGTAAGCGAAACTCAATGCCGTCAACGCGAATTGAGCTTCGTTTACAAGTTCAGGGGAGCGTAAAAGATAATAATTGAATTTCAGGCAGAATGAACACTTTTTTTTATTCCAGATGGCTTTTTAGCAAATGAGAAATATTAGTCTAACTAATTATTCCTCTCAGTATGACGATTACAAGACCAATTTCAATTCTCCCTGCCTTCTCGGGTTATACACAACTTGAAAAGGTTATACACAACAGACTAGCAAGCTTCTTTAGAACTAATAATCTTATAAATAAGAATCAATTTGGTTTCCAACCACGATCTAATACTTCTAGTGCGGTGATTAGCCTAATAAACAATATCCAATCAAGTATTGCTCAAAGAGGAACTTGTTCAGCTATTTTTGTTGACATATCCAAGGCATTTGACTGTGTTCAACACGATATTCTGCTATTGAAACTCAACAGATACGGAGTACGAGGGAATGTGCAAAATCTAATACAATCATATCTGTGTAATAGAAAGCAAATTGTTGAAATTAACGGTCACGGAAGTCTAGAAAATAGTGTTCAATATGGTGTGCCTCAGGGCTCCGTATTAGGACCTCTATTGTTTAATGTTTACATAAATGATATCTTTGATTTACCATTGCGATGAATACTACAATTATATGCGGATGATGCAGTTCTTGTTTACAGTACTGATGATACAGACCAAATGTTTATAGATATGCAATACGATTTGAACCTAATCAATAGTTGGTTCTTCCATAACGGATTAACGGTTAATGCCTCTAAAACTAAATTCATGATTCTTTCGAGTACTGATCGTTTCAGCAACATAAGATGTGGATTGAAATTAGGAAATGATCAAATAGAAAGAGTTAATTCTATCACTTATTTGGGTTTAACAATACAGCAGAATCTAAAATGGAATATTGACGTTAATAAGATCCACGGGAAAATAACTAAATTTCTTGGAATGCTTAGAAGATGTAGTTTGATGCTGCCATTTAGGCAAAGGAAGTATCTTTACTATGCTCATGTTCATTCGCAGATCACGTATCTGAATATCATTTGGCAAAATGCACCTGCTTATGTCATTAACAAAATAGCTATAACAATCAATAAATTCATGCGAATTATTTTTTGGGAACAATACAGTAACCCAGATTCAAGCACAATAGATTTGTATAGAAATAATTACATGTTGAATTTTAATCAGATAAAATATTTTAGAACAGTTCTGTTTGTCTATAAGATCAAAAATAATATTCTTATAAGTTTGCAAAGCAGAGGCGAAATTCACAGATATGAAACACGATCAATTGACCATCTTAGAGTGTCAGTCCCGAGAACAAATTATCTCAGACTGGGCTGTATCTACATTGCAATAACAAATTACAATAATCTTCTTCTTCTTCAACGGCACTAACGTTCCTAGAGGAACTTCGCCGTCTCAACGTAGTATTACTTGCGTCATTTTTATTAGTACTTAGTTGAGATTTCTATGCCAAATAACACGCCTTGAATGCATTCTGAGTGGCAAGCTCTAGAATACGCGTGATCACAGTGCAAGTCGGAGGAAATTTCTTTGACGAAAAATTCCCCCGACCAGAACGGGAATCGAACCCGAACACCCGGCATGTTAGTTATGACGCTAACCACTCGGCCACGGGAGCACGATAATTACAATAATCTGCCAGTAAATATAAAAAACATCCATCCACTTCCAAGATTTAAAAAAGCTTTGAAGTTGTTCGCTTTTCATAACATTCCATGATATTTGTTATTCATAATATTGAAAATATTTGTTTTCCATAATTATGTAATTACATATTATTCCAAGTTCTAATTCGATTGGATTCTTGAGTGCAAAAACGAATATAAAATAAGAACCTCAATATCAGTCATTTTGACTGCCGAAGGTCTATTATTTTGAATGCTTATATTGCATATATAAGGAAACTGAAGATATACAAGCATATTGTAAAAATAGTTTAAGAAGAATATTGAATCTATTATATGCAGGGGTTTTTATGCCTAAGATGTAATATGGATAATGTATTTCCTCTGTGGCTGTTCCCCTTTTGAAAAGATCCAATAAATAAATAGTCAATACATTAATAACTAAAAAAAAATCGATTAATCGAATATTTGGAGCGATTAATCGTATCTAATAACAAACTACTAAAAAGTATTCGATTAGCTGATGAACGATTAATTTCAGAAATCGGGGACCACTAGGGCTACGTCTGATTGAAATACTCGAGGTTCAATGAAAATCTTAACACTGAATAGGTAAGAAAAAGAATAATTTTGATATTTTTACGCATCTATCCCAATAAATATTTTTTTTCTTCAAATAAACAATTGAACAATTGTGATTGCCCGATTTGTGCCCCTCAAATTGTACCGTCTAAAAGGAGCAACCAAACAATAGTAGAATGTAGTTTGAATACAATCGAAACATTGCGTCGCGAGCCCCACATGCATATATTGCAGACGGGTGTGTGTTTCCCCAACACGGACTTCAAAACCGAGAAAGCTGGAGAATTCGCATTGCACAACACATGCAAGCCGCGGGTACTTTTGTATTCGCTTGAATTTCTACACATCTGATTTTGTTTCTCTCAACACGGACTACAAAACCGAGGAGCCAGGGAAAATCATCATTACGGATACTAGAGGCGAATGAACTTTCAAGTTTAAAGTCTCTGTAATATCAAAACTTGATTTTGATTGATGCAAGTTGGGGGTACTTTGTACCCGCATGCATTTTTGCACGGCAGAATGCATTTTTCTTGTTCAACCATTTGTCTATAAATTTCTGACATTTTAATTGAAACTTTTCATTATAATATAAAGTTGTCATATAAACCATTTTCAAATTAGAATTTTTCACCATCTGCAAAAAAAAAGTGTTTTTCATTCGAATAGAATACTAATTTGATTTTTCATTCATAGTTTTAATTTTAAAAACGTGTTCATTCCGCCTTATCTTTGACGATTCCATCAACTAGTAAACGAGGCTCAATGCCGTCACCGCGAATTGGGGTAGCTCTTTTGTATCCAGAGATTTGGCATCCCTGGCTGTATTTCAAAACAACGCCTACCTCAAGGAAATTCGTTGTGAGGATGTGAGCCGGCATGAAGTGATGCTGGTCTTTAGGTTCCAGGTATTTAGTGACCAATTGCGCTTTAATAATTTCAAATGCGAAAGATATTTCGAAATTTCTCTGGTGATTATGCCAAATGGCATTCATAAAAATAGATTTACTTTAACGAGACATATTTGATAATATTGCTATTTTAGGCATATCCATATTTAGCGTATATTGGTTTGAGGCAGTATTCTAGTCTAAAAATATAAAAAAAAAAATTTCTTCATATTTCCGAAGTTCAGGTATTCAAGAATATACTCTAGAAAGGACTTTTCAAAAATCTCATTATTTACCGAGTTATGTAACGCGGTATCTAATCTAGTAAGGCCATATCAATTAACTTCAAACGCTGGCGTACACGATACCTCAAGTTCTACTGAACCGATTCATGTAGCATTTGTATTATAACAATCTATATGCATCTCTCTATCGCAAGAATCAATAAAAATATATATTTTTTTAAATTTTACTATTTCTCAAAAAATTGGGAAACGTAAAAAACCCAAAAAACTGCATTTTTTTCTAACGGCCGCAATTTTGTCAAAAAACATGTTTTCGACTTGTCCGTGGGTCCTGCGATAGCGACATCTTTACTGATTCATTCTTCCTGATGATTTTGAACACCCTCACTTCATCAGCTTGTAATTATTCTAATTATGAATGTTTTTGCCGTTAAATTTTTACTTTTATTGTTAAAAAATAGATGAAGAAAAAATTATATAACGGATAGTAAAAATATTTTTTGTTTTATTTTTCTGGAGTTCGAAAAAACATCAGATAATAGTGCCCCCTTAATAGATTATTATGAATTATAACTAGACAAAAAAATAAAGGATCAAAGTACGAAGTCGACATTTTTAGGTAATTTTTGAAATGCTGTAACTTCGTGAAACAAACAACACATGAAGATGATATATACATCATTTTGAAGCTTAAACTTTTAATATTCCTCAAACTTTGATTAATCGGCTGAAGGAAATTGCTAAACGTATCAATATGATACGTTCAAAGAAGTATTAGGGATAATCTAGGCTGAATATTTTTTGGCGAACGTTACAATTTACTGCAATATTTACAAAATTACAGAGGATTTTCTAAAACTACAGAAAATATTTTTTTAACACTTTTTTAAGACCGATGCAACAAATTTGAATAATTTTTCTTCCCATCCATTACACCTACCAAGATAAAAATGTGTTTTTGTAGAATATTCCTGATGTTTATGTTTATGTTTCAAAATTATGCACATCCCATCTTTATGTTTCGATTTTTAACGAGGTTACATAATCTTGAGAATCGCTTCTAACTCGCACTTTGTTCCTCTAACTTTTTTCATAAATAATAATAAAAAAAAATTAAAAATTATATAAATTATATAAAATAACAGCGTAGTTCTACGTCAACAATGCGGTCGTATCTTGGACACAACCTCCTGTAATTTTTTTTTCTCATCAGTGAAAACATGTTACATATTTGAAATGGAAAAGGTAATTTTGTTTTATGATTTTTGATTTCTGAGTGTTTATTCAACTCAATGCGAATTTTAATAGGACTAACAACACCTAATGTGCTCCCGTGGCCGAGTGGTTAGCCTCCCACATTATCACGCCGGGGGTACGAGTTCGATTCCCGTTCTGGTCGGGAGATTTTTCGTCGAAGAATTTTCTCACGACCTGCACTGTGGTCACGCTTATCCAAGAGCTTGCCACCCTAGAATACATTTAAGGCGTGTTATCCGGCATATAAATCTCAACTAAGTACTACTGATAAAAATGACGCAAGTTATGGCAGCTACGTCGAGAAAGCAAAAGTTCCACTGGGAACGTTGGTGCCATCCAAGAAGAAGAAGAACAACACCTAATACTATATGTAGAGCATATGGGAAATCACTTTTTCAAATATTCCTCCACATTTCCCATTTTTTTTCTCGCTGCATGAGCTTTCCTTGGGTACAAATGAACACAACAAAACAGACAGCTTAAACCAAACGACCCGTTCTCGAGCGGGAGCACACCTTGGTTTTTATTCATGAAAATTGAAATAAATCGTTTCATTTATCAAGTCATTTTTAACACAACTGCTACCATATACAATTTTACGCTTACACTTGTGTTATTTTTTTCACAATACACGATCGGTCATTGTTATGAGATTTCACGAAGAATTTTTCTAAATTCAAATTTTATTTGCTAGAATTATCGTAACGCTCACCTTTCTTGCAATATAAAAATGCCCCCGACTTGCATTAATTTGCAATGCCGATTTCCCCCGGGTACCTTGGTTTAGATGTCTTTGTTAGGGAACACTTTTTGGTGGGAACGAAAGTTCCACCTACTTTCATGTATTTACAATGCCGATTTCCCCCAGGCAGCATAGTTTTGATGTCTCTGTTAGGGACCCGCCGCATGTGTCGCCAATTTCGACCAATCAGAAGTGGGTATTGCCGTTAGGATAGAGGTTGACAATTTTCAATTGTTCGATAGTTAGTTTTTCGGCTAGATTTGTTCTTTATCGGCAAATATCAGACCCGTTTTTTTATTTTTTTTATTAGGGTAACCATTTCCATTGTGGTCTGAAAAATCCATTTTTTCACCTTTTTCCCAAAAATTACTTTTTTCGAAAATGCATAACTTTTGCACTACTCGACCAATTCGGATGATCGATACATCAAATTCAATCCAATCACTCAGCCTATTTGAAAAATATTACGCTTGTCAAAAATTTGAATTTTGTTTTAGTAATTTTTAATTGTATATGTTTTTTGTTGTTTTCATGGCTTTGGACTAGAGAGCGCCATATTTTTTAAATATTTTTTTCTTGAAAGCTTAGGATTTTTGAATAACATATCCAAAAACCAGAGATGTGACCTTTTTCGTTTTTGATGAATTGTCAAATTTAACAGATGGTTGAAAAAAAATCAAATTTTTCCTACTTTTCTCAAAAAAGACTTTTGAAAAAATCATAACCCTTGAACAATTGGACCGATTCAATAGAACGACATATTAAATAGAAGCCAATGATCTAGTCTTCTTTGAAAAATCATTACATTTGCGAAAAATTTAAATTCTTGATGATAGTATTTTTTGTAAAAAATAGTAAAATAGATAATTTTCTCGGTTAAAGATAGAGGACGCTATGTTTTTTTATATTTTTTTAAAGCTGAGTTTTTTTTAACATAACATACCCAGAAATCAAATATGTGTCTTTTTTCGTTTTTGAGTTACGATTTTTCAAATTTAACTTGTTTCCAGTCTTCGTTCAATATTCTTATGCGACTAGACTAGATCTATGCTACTAGAATCCATTTTTTTCGCAAGTGTAAGAATTTAAAAGACTAGCTTATTAGCTTCAATTTTATATATCTATAATCTGAATCGGTCCAGTAGTTCAAAAGCTATGATTTTTTGAAAGTCATTTTTGGAAGAAATGGCAATGAATGTTTTTTTTTGGACCTTCGGTTGACTTTGAAAAATCATAACTTCAAAACGATAAAAATCAACTCTTTGATTTCTGGATATGTTGTGTAGAAAACATAACAGCTTTCAAGAAAAAATATAGCGCCCTCTAGTTCAAAGCCATAAAACATCAAAAATCAAATACAATCAATAATTACATACAAAAATAAAATTCAACTTTTTAGCAAGGGTAATATTTTTCTATAAATTTATATTTCTTTCATTTGATATTTCGATCCTCCAAATCGGTCCAGTAGATCAAAAGTTAGAATTTTCGAAAAAAGTCATTTTTGGAAAAAAAAAAAAGGGAAAACATTGATTTTTCAGTTCTCCCTAAAATGAAAATGAGCACCCCAATGAAAAAATAAAAAAATATATAGGTCTAATATTTTGCGATAAAGAACAAATATGCTATTTTTCACGAAAATCTGAGTACTACCCAGCAAACATTAAATCGTATAACTTTGCACATGATAAGTCACATATAATTTCGTATCAAATCACAATCGCATAAAATATCAATCAAAATATCGATCATATATATCTAAAATCGCATAAAATGCAAAAACACGATTTTCCATGTCATCGATGGATTGAGTGGTAACGTTGTCGTATCAAATCGCATATCAGTCCAAAAAGCATCGCATATCGTTATATACGGCTTTATATGCGTACAAAATATGGCATATACGTATATCGCCTCCACTTTTGTGTGTATATGCTAGTTATCTGCATCATATATCATACAAATGTGTCTTGGTTGTATGTATATCGCCTCTATAGCTATATAGCTATGAATATGAAATGAATATTTTGTACGCATATAAAGCCGTATATAACGATATGCGATGCTTTTTGGACTGATATGCGATTTGATACGACAACGTTACCACTCAATCCATCGATGACATGGAAAATCGTGTTTTTGCATTTTATGCGATTTTAGATATATATGATCGATATTTTGATTGATATTTTATGCGATTGTGATTTGATACGAAATTATATGTGACTTATCATGTGCAAAGTTATACGATTTAATGTTTGCTGGGGGGTACTATATTGGTTTGACATGGAATTGCTGAATTGTAATAAATTAGAATTTTGAATTTATTTCAATAAAGGAATTTTGAACAAAGAAAAAAAAATTTTGATTGAGAAACAAGACATTAGTATAGATATTAAAAATCATTATCAGTGACTATAAATAAAACAGTTTACTTGTCAGAAAGCATGTCAACAATGGACAAATCGTCTTTAATTTCAATAAATCAGATCTTTTTCTAGTATGTTTGTCTTTTTTGACAGCTTGAGAAAAAATCCAAATTTTTAGTTGCGCGAAAAGCGCGTGAATTTGCTGCACCGCAAAATTTAAGCATTAGATTTCTGCTCTGATGGAGTTACATATAATATTAAGAAACACACGTATGTTGCACGAATTAGATCATGTTCACATCATTTTCATATAATAGACATGGTTTTACATCGAATGTATAACTTTTAGGGAAGAAACACTTTTCCGTTCTCCACTCACCAATAAAAGTATTATTATAAATTCAGATAATAAACTACTCACATGTCTAATCTTTTGTTTTTGGTGGTTTTATTAAGTAAGTATCACCAAAAAACAGTATGACATTTCGAAAATGCACAGTTTCGACAAAATAGCATTCAACTCACTAGAAAAACATGTATTTCCGAAACATCAGTCCAGGGTATGAAATCAGGGTAAATTGAGTAAGTAAATGAATCATGAAAATTTTCTCAATTTTAAATACAGAGTGATGCAACACGAACTTCCTGTCTACGGAGGTAAGCGAGGCTAGATAGGAAGTAGAAGGCTTGGTGCCGCTGCCGTCGAAGGGCGAAGAGGACCCGTCGACATTTCATCTTTTCACACGCTGACGTTCCCTTATGAACCTAAACTCTATAAACTCGCCTGAAGTTACAGTATAGTGCAACGTTTCTGCATTTGAAATCGGACCTTACCTTTTCGAGAAGTGTGTCCATAACTATGTTGACCGTTTCGTGACCATGGTCATGGGTACCTTTTTGCGACCACGAATTGAAGAGATTGGTGACGAATTAGATACAGGAGTAATGTGGTTTCAGCAGGATGATGTAACAACTCATACAACTCGAGGATCACTCAACTTACTGCGGCACATATTTCCTGAGTATCTTATCTCTTCGAAGAGTGACGACGATTGGTCAGTGCACCGCTCCTGATTTATGTATGTTTGACTTTTTTTTGTGTAGTTACCTGAAGGGAAGAATTTTCAAACATCCCCCACCAACATCCTGGAAGAGCTCAAAAAAAAAAGAATCGAGACAGAAATCAATGCAATTCTTGTAGAAAAGTGTATATCCAAGAACGGCTTTCAATGTGTGCTGATTGGGGCCATCTTGGTGAGGACATAAAAAACGAAATGAGATACTATTTTCGATAATCAGGTTCCACCATCCGTCGAAGGCCTCCCAATTCATGGTGGGATAGCCAATGTTCCAAGCTTTATCAGGATGAATCGAACGCATTCAAAGCTTTTCGGAAACGTGGAACCATTGAATATTTTCAGTCATATTTGGACCTTGAAAATCAATTTAAAAACTTGATCAAAGGAGAAAAACGTGCTTATTGGCGAAATTTCGTGGGAGGTTTGTCACGAGAAACGCCAATGAAAAAAATATGGAAAGTGGCTCGAAACATGAAAAATCGCTCTTCAACGAATGAAAGCGAAGAATATTCACATCGATGGATTTCTAATTTCGCGCGGAAGGTTTGTCCCGATTCCGCTCCCGTGCAAAAAATTGTTCGGGATATACCACAAGATAGGTGCGATCTTGATTCCGGGTTTTCGATGGTAGAATTCTCTCTTGTTCTCTTTTCAAGTAACAATTCGGCTCCAGGAACAGATAGAATTAAGTTCAACTTGTTGAAAAACCTCCCTGATGTGGCGAAACATCGCTTGTTGAATTTATTCAATCGGTTTCTGGAACATAATATTGTTCCGGATGACTGAATACAAGTACGAATTATAGCTATTCAAAAACCCGGGAAACCCACGTCCGACTTCAATTCGTACCGCCCAATAGCAATGCTGTCTTGTATACGGAAATTGTTGGAGAAAATGATCTTGTTTCGCCTTAATCGATGGGTTGAAACGAATGGCCTCCTCTCAGATACACTGGGGAAAATCGACATTGCAAATACATGAAAGTAAGGAGAGCTTTTGCTCCCACCGAAATGTGTTCCCTAACAGAGACATCAAAACGAAATCATTATCAAAGAGTTTAACGATGTAATTCTTCAAACACATCCAACTTCAACAGATAGCCTAACGGAATCCTACGTCAACTATGCGGTCGTGTCCCGGACACAACCCTCCTGTGACTTTCTTTTCCTGAAGAAAATATGTCACCCTTCTAAACTCGAGTAGACCGCGAGTAATCGGTTTTCTACATCACTAACATTAGAAGTAAGGAAAAATGTTAAACTTATGTAACTGAGCCTGTAAAAATAAACGATTTAAAAAAAACTATTTTCGATAAGAGAAATAAAACTTTTTCACCAGAAACGCTCTGCCTTTCTGAAATTGAGGAGACCGTTTTGAACAATCCTGTACTAACGCTCAAAACGAATCGTATGGAAGAAGGCTTTTTTCCCTTAAAAACAATAAATCGTTTTCGAACTCGACTAGATATATTTTATTGTTAATTTTGTTCTCACAGATGATACTAGAAACAATTTACATATGCGATTATAACATTTAATTCCATTCCAAATTCACTGAACATCTACCATCGAACATTTTTTAATTCTCATCCACCGCGATGGACTCATCTTCGTCCGAAATCACGTTCAAGTCTGCATCTCGAAACCTTTCACCGTCCCCCGGGTAATCCTCGTTCGACCCCACCGATTTGCAGTCTAGCTGATCGTCACTCAGGTTCCCATTGATCTCATCGTCACCACCTTCCTTCTGGGTGTGGTTGAGATCGCTGTAAATCCTGGGCAAGTTCTGCATCACATAGTTGGTGCTTTTGATGATGTCGTACTTGTTCTCCTTGAATCCGTCCAGGAGCATTAGTGGGGAAGGGTGCCCATTGGAGTGCTTCTCATCGCCCTCCGAGGGTAGTGGAGACGATGCGAGATCGATCGCCGAATTACCCAGTTTTCCGAGACCATCTCGTGGCTTTGGAACACTGAATGCAGATCCATGTCTGTCGCTGGAACCGATTAGCTTCGAGTGCTCGGTTTTGATTGCCGCACCGTCGGAGTTGGGCGATGTAAGTTCTTTCTTGCGGTCGTAGATGTGTCCGGAGACGCGCAAATCGATAAAGAAGTGGAGCGGATCGATTCCGTACGGTGGACAGAGAGGTGGGTACCAAACCGGGGGAGGCGGTGGTAGGATGAGATCCGACGGGGGCATTGAAGCTGTCGGTGGGTCCGGAATATGGGAGTTGTTCACTGGGGCTTTATCGATCGGGGGTTTAGTTTCTTGTGACGATTTGTAACTGTCGCTGCTGTCGTCGTATTTGGAGGTTATGTTCCGGGAGAATGCGGATAGCTTGTTCGTCAGCTCTAACGGCTTCTCCGGTTGTCCAGTAGTTTTTTCATCTGGTTCTTTGCTTTCTTTGGGAGATTCCGGGTATAGACGGTGTTGTGACCAAGATCGTTTACGCGGTCTACGGGTATGTAACGATTGAGTTTGCTGCTGATGTTGCTGTTGCTGCTGCTGATGCTGCTGTTGTTGATGATGTAATTGCTCAGCGTTACGAAGGCTTTCATTGCGCTTGTTGGCAACCAAAGAACGGAGCATCTCGCTGAAGAAGAAATTATGAGGTCCAATGGCAGGCGAGTACAGATAGGGTGGATTGGCTGCCATGAGTTTCGTGACGAATTCCGAATTTCGATAGTCATTCGGGCCTAAACGCGACTTTTGCTGGGGTTGCTGTTGCTGCTGCTGTTGGCATTGTTGCGTCTGTTGTTGAGACTGAAGCTCTTCTGTCATTCTGGCAGAGTCTGTAAGAGGGAAGAGTGACGGAGCGATTAACAATATTGCTTATTTCCTGGTAGACTCATCACAGTATAAATGTTTTCAGTTAATTCAAATGCGAAACAGAGTATCTCGCCACGCTTCGAGCTTCATTGGAGTGAAACTGGGAGAACAATTCCAATACCCCCATGGCGCGAATGACAGGTAACGGAAGGACATTCACATTCAACCGCATCGTGCATTGTAAAGTTATTCATTGTATATGCACATACACGGAAATTGAATAAATTCTAGGTGGAATCAGAGGGACGAGATAGATTGCTTTTGGACGAGTAAATGTTTTTATTCCAAAAGACCTAAAACCGATGGTATCAAAATACTCCGGCATAACATCATTTGTTTTATGTTCGGTTTCAAACCAAGAACAATGTGTATATCCTAACACCAAAACTATTATCCCTTACTCCACACGAAGAAGGACATTCCCACTTGATAGTTGGAAATTCCTTCGGGGGGTGTTTTCTTAAGAGACAGCTTGAAATGGAGACCGGAGAAACAGTAAATGCATTTCCACCCCACTCCATTTCGGTATATTATAATGAAGACGGGAGGACTTCCTTCGAAAACCATTATTTGCACACCTTGTCCTGGCAGCGAGCTAGAAAGTGTGCATGTTATCTAATCGAGGAATAAATCGAAAGTAAATTTGTGAAGATATGTTCTGTCGTCGCTGTCATTGTTATTCTCGAATAGATTCGGAGAATTTCGGTACGGTCTGCGTTGAGTTCAAGATTTGATGTTTCAAGCAATTTACTATTTAAATTAGGGAATATCAAACGACTTTAAACTACACCAAGGATTGATGGAGTTAAAAAGACGCTACGATTGAATCTCGAGCGGGATCTCATCGACTCATCCCCATTGGTTCGCAACAGCTGGTACAATCTGATACACCGAATTAAAGAGATCCGCGATAAGCATCGACACGAGCCGTCAATTTGGATGCTCAAGCGAAAATAATTAACTCCAAATTAACTCTCCCAACAAGCTGTTCCGACTGTTACGATAATCGTTGCTGTGCTTTCGTTGAAGTCGTCCTCCATTCCACCCGGCGAGGTGGGCTGCGGAATTTCCGCCAGCGAACATTGTAAACGTTTGCGTGGGTGGGTGGGCGAGAGTGACAACTTTAGCAAACAATTCAACTTGCTTGTTTCATTTTATTTCCCAAAGTAAATAATACGGTGGAGGATCTCGGGTGCATATTAAAATTAGCGTGGCGAAAGTGGCCCTCACTCCAAACGCGACGAAATGATTTACCAGACAGTGCCACCGTGATGTTGGCAACGGTTTTACACCACAGCCCGAGCTAACTCTTGGTGAAAAATCACAAATCCTCGCTCCCATCCGAAGCGTGCTCGCTTCCCCACTGTTGTGGGAACAAAAAAAAATTGTATGAAGGAGCTTGGATTTCAATAGGATTCCGTACGCTGAGAAAAGTAGGAGGAGAAACGAAGCCAAACTGGGAACTCCCACTACTTGCTGATCCTTCGTGCATGCGGTTTTCTTTCTCTCCTTTTGCTGTCGCCTGCTCGGTCCACCCACGTAGTGGCTGCCATTGGCGGTTTGTTGGGAAGTTTTTTTTTGTCATAAACAGTGTGTGAGCTTCGAAGAAGTATATATTCTTATACTTTCTATACTTATATGTAATGGAAATGATATATTTAAAAAATAAAAAAAAATATTTCTCGTGACACACATTTGCTTGTGATTTTTCGAAATCACATTTTTATTATCCCTGAATTTTAACTATTGATTTATACAGGATGATTTTTGGTGGTTCATTTTTCAAACTGTTAAATCTGACAGCTTACGCGTTGTTCAAACGTGTGTCAAAGTAAATAAAAATGCGTAAGTGAAAATTCGTGCTCTTCGAAAAACTTGTTTTGATACGCTCGAAAAAGTGGTGCAAGCGTTGTTTCATCCAGCATTAGCATAAGAATATCTTCCAAAAGTAAATAGCAGGCACCAACGTAACGGTTCATAAAATTTGTGTGTTATTTCAACTGAGTTCCAATGTCATGAGGCTGTATTTATCCAATGTTCCTCATTTACGTTATATGTACTTCTTTAAACTTATATGATTAGACGACTTTTCAAGACACGAACCAATTCCGGGCAAAAAACTGATAGATATATGTTAATATGGGCGCTCGCTGGATAATTTTTGCCCTGGTGTTAATTTTCGAGTAAACAAGAATTTATGAAAAACACAAATACCGCTCATGAAACTAACCAAAGCTTCTATTTTACTTATCAAAGGGTTGCTAGATGACAAGTATCCGGAAAATAATAAGTATTAAAACTAATTCCCTTGAATACATTTAACGATTAAGCTTCGTTACTCGTCAGACTTGTTCTGCCAAAGTTGCAGATGACGACACTAGGCTATAGTTTAAATTGAAGCAATACATTCTGTCAAATATATACTGGGGATTTGTTACTGTGAATCTTCCTTCTGGACATTTTTCATTGTTTTTAACGTTGGTACTACTGTTAGTGGTCTTAATGTCAATTTTAAGGACGATCTGTCATTTAGTTTGTTTACAGTGTCATTAAGAAGAAGTTAACTTTTTTTTGCTCAACGATTTTGGATATGGATAATTCCATTGGTGATAGATACTGTGTAAAATTTTGTGTTGCAAACAAAATTTTTGTGCCGAAATGTTGAAAATGTAGCTGAACTATGTCAAAAACACAGGTGTATGGATGATATAAGGCATTCAAAGATGACCGAGAAAAGATAAACGATTTTTAAGGTGAAAGACGACCAGCATCCTCTCCATCTGAAAAAAAAACAACGACAAAATAAAAGCAAAGAGGCTCGGACATCGTCATTTAAGTTTGAGGGAGCTAGCCCGTGAATAAATATCTCTCACGAGATCGTCGATTCAATTTTGGTTGATGTTTTGGGCATGAGAAAAAATCGCAGCACGACTAGTGCCAAAAGAGCTCAATTTTCTTCAAAAATTACATCGCAATCAAGTGACTGAAGGGACGCTTCAACGATCAAATTCTGATCCCACGTTCATTCAACGCATCATTACTAGCGACGATAAAAGCACATATAAATAAAGCATTTTCTTTAAACACGCAAATTCCTGGTATATAGTTGACGGAATGTTTACTCAAATAAATGAATTCTTGCCCAAAATATAACAGCTATATTATGATTTCATACACTCAAAAATTGAATTTGTTCCACATACAAACATAAAAAAAATAAAAATATCGAAGTCAGACATTTTTACACCGGCAGCCTAACCTGGTTGAAGCAATCAATAATCAAAATAAGAAATTTAAAGGATAGAAAACAAAAAAACACACAAAAAATACAAAATAGACAAAAGTAATCAAAATTTGCTGGAATATCAGAATATTTCCCAAGAACTAAATTTTGTCATTAAAACATACACGAAGAGTATAATAGAAAGGTCGAAAATGAAGTTAAATCATGTCCGAAGAAATTCTTTAATTACGTAAAGTCTAAGCTCAAAAGCAATAACTTTCCATCGCAGATGCATCTCGATGAAGATGTAGGGCATTCTTCGAACGAAATTTGTAATCTCTTTGCAAATTTCTTTCAGGAAGTATACACCCCATTTTCCGAAGAAAATCGCGATCGGGACTACTTTTCATTTTTATCGGAATATATAATGACATATCGGTAAACTATCTTTCATAACAAGAAATATGCAATGCATTAAAAAAAATAGATGAAACGAAAGGATCAGGACCTGACGGAATAGCACCTGTATTTCTGAAGAACCCGGCCGAGGAACTCAACCTTCCCTTATATCGCATTTTCAATATGTCACTACAAACTGGAATATTCCCAGAAAAATGGAACAAGGACTCTTAAACTGGCAAATTCTTATCTAACAAATCGTGAACAAATTGTTCATTTTCAAAATTATCTCTCTAGTAAATTCACAACTGATGTACGAATAGATTTAAGAATTGAGTGTGTGTGATTATCAACATTGTAATAATTTCCTTATACCCAATCCTTTTCCTGAGAAAATGTCACCCTTTTAATCTCGAGTCCACCACGAGTAATCGGTTTCCCACATTACTAACCATAGATTTAAGAAAATTGTTCATATATATAGTTTTAAAAATATATTTAAGATTTCGGCTCCTTTAAACTTATGTAACTGAGCCTGTAAAAATAAACGAATTTATAAAAAAAAAAAAAAATTATCTCTCAAATCCAGTAAGAGTCACCTCTGGCGTTCCACAAGGCTCTCATCTTGGTCCTCTTCTTTTCATTCTATACGTTAATGACATCTCCTTCGTTCTCAAGCGTATAAATGTACTTGTGTATGCAGACGACATGAAGCTTTTCGCGGAAATTGGTAATGAAAACGATATCGAAGCATTCCAAAACGAAATATATGTATTCCATACTTGGTGTAATAAAAATCTACTAAAACTGAATGTAAAAAGAATGCAACTCCATTACATTTAGCAGAAAAAATCATGTACCAAATATTGTAATATGTCTTGGAAATCAAAATGTAGAAAAATGTGAAATAGTTAGCGTCGTTCTGGACTGTAAACTCACATTCATAGAACACTACAACTCTGTAATCAATAAGGCAAATAGTGTGTTAAGCTTTGTCAAACGCTTCTCACATAACTTCAAGGACCCTTACACAAGCTCAAGCTTTTGTATATCACATATGAAAGGCCCATTTTGGAATACTGTAACATCGTTTGGAACCCGTATATGGCCGTACATGCAGAACGCATTGAGTCAGTCCAGAAACAGTTTCTCTTATTTGCACTCCGTAAGTTGAACTGGACCTCATTTCCATTTCCTTCATATGAAGCACGCTGCATGCTCATAAACATCCAATCACTAAAGGAACGCTGTAAATTTGCAATGCTTTCTTTTGTTAAGGATCTAATTTCGCAGCGAGTACAATCAGCTGAATTACTAGAAAAAATAGATTTCTATGTACCTGGGCATCACTAAGAACATGCAATTTGTTTCTAACCAAAACATCCAGAACAAATTATGCAAACAACGCTCCTATCAATCGCATGATGCGTATATACAATCAGCACTGCGAAATAATTTATAAAACAATGAATAAAAAATAGTTAAAAAGAAACATGTACCGTAGGAATAATATTTAACTTAAGAAAACATTGTAACATTAATATATAAATATGTAGTCTACATTTGTTTGACGAAAATGAATAAATAAATAAATAATCTTCAACGTGAAATGACACGGTGGCACCAAATGTAAAGCGAGTAATTGAGAGTAGATACCATCATAAAACATACTGCTCTTTATTTGCACTTCATGGTCTGTAACCGAAATATAATTCTACGAAATAGTGTAAATAGTAAAAAAGGCAAACTATGTAACGAATAAAATTCCGGTTTTCCGATTTTACTCGCCGTTCACATTCTTCACAATTCCTCGAGTTGCATCGAGAGAAAGATGAGTATAAATTGGCTGCTCAGAGGATACAAAATTTCGCACCTCTCTCGATTTGGTGGTCATCGAGTCAAAGTCCAAAAGGACATTTCTCAAGACTAGACACGAATGAACTGAAAATATGGAAAGTCCCTATTATTCAACACAACAAAAATAACAACAACATCCAGTAGCGCTCTAGACAGCGATCAGCTAACACATGTGTTAAAGCTAACTTGGGAATGTAGTTGCTGTGGTCGCGCCGCTCAGTGGAATTATTTCGTGCAATGAAATATGCGTTTAGAGAATAGAATAAGTTAGTTAATCATTTGTTTTAAAGAGGCTTTAAACTTTGAACTCTTTTGACTCTAAAATAACGGATGTTCAATAAAAAATGAGAATGATTTCGATACCTTTCTGTAAAAAAAAGGCAAAGAGCGTAATTTTCTTTCTCACCGAGAGAATTGCTCTCTGGGCTCCCTACAAACGGCTTGCCCAGTTGTAGGGTTCTTCGAAACGTATGAAAGTCAAGAAAAAAGTTTACAGTAGACCACTTTCGAAACGAAAATTTGCCGGTGAGGCGTCCACACCCCCCAGGGTGAATTACAAATACAAACATAAGTTTGAGGAGAATGTTATGCTGTTCTGGTGTCCTGGTGTTTAATAATAATTGGTGAGCCACCAAGCAGCTGACCACGAGAATCCGGAATTGCATCCGGAAGATGGATGTCAGTGCCGTCCAGCGCTCTTGTGAAAGTATTTCCATCAAGTTGCGCCGTACGGCTGAGCACAGCCCCTTTGCCCACATTCACTGACATTTTTTGAAGAACAACCGTTATGTTTTTAATAAAATGAATAGTGATTTGGTTGATTTTTTGTTGTTGTTATATCATTAAAGAAATTCAGAATTCATTTTTTATTAACACCCGTCAGAACAATGCAGAGTGCTATGGAGTACGAAGAGTGAGAAGAAATATTAGGTGGTACAAATGGTGGAATTCGCGAACGTAGTGTGCGTGATAGCTGAGTTTTCATAACTACATTTCAAAGCCTGACGTCAATATATGTGTATATGTTCAATCGCCTACCAAATCTATCTAAAAACACTATCTTTAGTTAGTTTTTTATCAATGAAAAACAGATATTTTTCGGAGTTCCCGCTGAATATCAGTATAATGTGGCAAATATTAAATATTATTAAATATCATATTCTTCACCGAATTATCATTGGTACATCGATTTCCGCTAAACATTCCGTTCAGCTCGGCTGCAGAAATGGAATTGGGAAAGAGGAGCATAGGCGTGCGAGTGTGACCGTCGTTTTTTCACATCGTATAACAACTAAATGGATTTCCGAGCCGGCGCTAGCTTATATATGAATTTGCATGATTTCAATAGCCTGTTTTCAGGGCAATTTTAAGCTATTGAAACAATTTTTCAACAATCATATAACTCTTGGACATTGTCTTTCGAATGAAGTAATTATCATAACACTCCGTTCATCCGGCAAAGAGATGTTCACGTTCAAAACCTTGCACTCCAAGCGTCACGCTCTCGTTTTCGAAACTTTGAACTTACACCCCGGTACGGAAATGAAAGACGTAGTTCTACGACAAAGAGTAACTTGAAACATCGAGACAAAACACAAAAACATTGCCGTGGCCAGCGAAACAAAATCTCTAAATCAAAAAAGTCCAAAGATCTCGTGGAAGATCCAACTGCTACTGTTTATATGCTCACAAAACTTTCTATTGTCTTCAATAAAAAAAAAGGTTTTAGTCAAAAACATAATACACTGAAAATAAACCTATCTCTGCAACAAAATTGAATTTCTCATGAAAATAAGGACATAAGCTAGATTGTGAAAAATAAATCAGGACGGCCCAAATAGATTTCAAAAACAGGACATGTCCTGCTAAATCAGGACGGATGGTAACCCTACCAAAGATGGCTATCCGCCGTCGCGATTGGATTTCTATAAAACGTACGCGTGATTCATAACGAAACATATGGCTTGAACGATTGGTTTTAGAGAAGTTCTCTCGGTTACCTTTCCGGGATTCTCAAAGTTAACTCCGCCATCGCGATTGGATTTCAATGAAAAGTGCGATACATAATAGAATATGTAGCAGGTAAATAAAATGTATAGGGTTGGGGAAAAAGAAATGTCGTATATTGTCAATATATGGCAACACTTAAACATATCTTGTGTTGTACTCAGCGCATCGGGTCATACTATACGGCTATTTAAAGACGACAATCTGTGCTACAAGTGTCGTTTTGACAGTGTTGTGATTGTCCTCAAGAAATAGCGCGTCAAAGATGGAGTCCACCAAACAAGAAATTCGCCATATTTTACGTTTTTACTACCTGCGAGGTAAATCTGCAACGAAGGCGGCCGAAAAAATTCGTGTAGTTTAGGGACCCGATACTGTAACGAGTCGCACAGCACAGCGTTGGTTTGATCGATTTCGTTCTGGTGTAGTGGTACTCGAAGATACACCCCGTACTGGTAGGCCAATCGTCGTGGAAACCGATAAAATCGTTGAAATCATCCATGTAGACCGGCATGTGAGCACTCTCTCGATTGGCCAGAGACTGCGTATAGACCATAAAACCGTTTGGAACCATTTGCAGAAGATGGGATTCCAAAAAAAAAGCTGTATGTATGGGTGCCACACGAGTTGACGCAAAAAAATCTTTTAGGCCGAATAAACGCCTGCGATACACTGCTGAAACAGAACGAACTCGACCCATTTTTGAAGAAGATGGTGACTGGTGATGGAAAGTGGATCACGTACGACAAACTAAAGCGAAAACAGTCGTGGTTGAAGCGCGGTGAGCCAAGCCCGGATTTACGGCCAGGAAGGTTTTGCTGTGTTGAGCAGCACATAGGGGATGATTCCCTTTCAATCCCACCAAACGAATTGAAAGGGAATCATCCACTATGAGCTGCTTAACTATGGCCAGACCCTCAACTCGGTTCTCTACTGTGAGCAGTTTGACCATTTGAAGCAGGGGATTGACCAGAAGCGGCCAGAAATGATCAATAGGAATGGTGTTATTTTCCACCAGGACAATGCTCGGCCTCACACATCTTTGATGACCCGCCAGAAGCTATGGGAGCTCGGATGGAATGTTCTATTGCACCCACCGTATAGTCCGGACCTGGCTCCAAGTGATTATCATCTCTCCCGGTCTATGCAAAACGCTCTTGGTTATACTAAGTTGACCTCAAAAGAGGCTTGCTAAAATTGGCTGTCTGAGTTTTTTGCAAATAAGGAGGGGGGGGGGGGGTCTTTATAAGGGGGGATGATGAAGTTGCCTTCTAAATGACAACAAGTTTGCGAACAAAACGGCGCATATTTGACTTTAATTGGATAATTTTAAGTATGTTAAATAAAGCATCAAATTTCAGAAATACGACATTTCTTTTTCCCCAACCTTATATATGGATATTCTAGTGTAGAGATACGAATTTCGGACGTTTTTCGAGCTCTGAACAAATAAAACAGAGAATATTTTACTATCCACTATTTCATTGTTTGTTTATTTATTTTCTAACAATACAAAAAGAATTAAATGAAAAAAAAACAATATTATAATAGTCCCATCTGTTGAAGTAAGGGAATTAAAAAAATGTGCCATGGCGTACACGATTCCAGCCCTTCTGTTTATCCTAAACAAACAAATCGAACTGACTCTGAATCAGTAAAGATGCCGTTATCGTATTAACCGCCGAAAAGTCAAAAAAGAATTTTAACAAAATGGCGGCCGTTTGAAAAATTAAATTGGCTTTTTTCTCATCTTTTATGACAATTTCAATTTTTTAAAAATTGTGAAATACAAAAACTATATTTTTTATTGGTTCATGCGATAGAGAGATGTAGAAAGATTTAAACACATCAAATTTGGAATGAATCGGTCCAGTAGAACTCGAGATTTATAATGCTAATGCTTTTGCATTATGCATTATGACGAATTAATGTAACTGATAGTTACTACAGCGCGGACTCGGTTATATACAGTTTTTGTTTTCTTTTCACTCTATATAATCGAATCCTGTATATAATCGAGTCAAAAAAAAATTTTGTATTTGTTTGTTCTACATGTATTTTCCGTTTTTTTTTCAAAATCAAAGAGAAATTTGATTTTTGATTCATCCCCATTTAAAAAAATAATCCAGATTCTCTCAGGAGGTGATAGACGATCATATTTGATGAAAAAAATCCTCCTACGCATATGTTCGAATTTGAACAATGACAGAGTTATAGAACTTTTTTTTTGTTTCGGGCTCTGTTGCCTCAAACTGGCTCTACATTAAAAAGTGAGCTACTAAGTAGATTCTGATGCTTTCATTTGAAAGATGAGAATTTTAGTACAGGATATAGTAGTGGAACAACTAAATTAGTGATTTTTTTCTTTGAAGTGAAAAATTTAAAAGTTATTAATTTTTAATGTGTTATTATTAATTTTATCCTAGAAAATTATATAAACCTAGATTGTTTCTATCAATTAAATTGAAGTTCTTCAACCACTCTACAATTTGTTCTTTGACGCACAACTTCTATCTTTCTTAATTTGGCTGCAATATCTATATAAACAATTCCTGGTAAAAATTCAAGCAAAATCTTCAAAAATCTAATATTTATTCAAACAGATCAAAGTAAGCGATGGAATTTTTTATTGAAAGAGTGTCCTGAATTAAAAGTAAAAGTGTCCGGTATTCAAATTATTGATAAAAAAAAAGTATCCAGATTTAAAATCACGACACAATGAAGAAATTTACGAATTTTGAACCGAGATAATATGATTTTGGGGAATTCCGTGATTAATAACTTACATGAAAGCCTTCTAATTCTATAGGAACGGTAATTTTTTATGCTATGCTACGTGAATATTTTTTAGTAGTTGAAGTTATCATCGTAAGCGAATAAAGTCCAGATATCGATTCATTACGACACCCTCTTAATTCATTCTTTCAAAAATGTATTGTAAATTGTGTATCCTGTTCAAACGGATTTTCAAAATTATTTATGTCATTTTTGTTTGTTGTTATTAGTACTGTCCTCTATATTTGGCATTTAGTTTATTCACTGTACTCGATTTTACCAGTTCATGTCAAGTGGTACGTCTTTTCAAATGTAAATACAGTGTTCAAACTGTGATTATTTAAAAATGTTTTTTTTTCAGATTTGCTCAAATGTTTTGGAAGAAAAAGGTTTGTTTGCATATTTAGCACACATACACTGCGTTTCACAACTATAGAACCACCCATTTTTTTCTGATTTCACAGAGATATGTAAAAAGTCGGATGAATTGAAGTATATAGTGTAGGATATAATAACTATCTTCATTTATAAGACTGGCCATTCGAACTTTATTGTTGTTCAGCCGCGAAACATTCAAAAAACTAAAATTCCAGTGTTTCATAACTATAGAACCAGATGGAAAAACTCTCACTCCTTCACAAAATTAACTTCAATTTCACATGAATTACAATAAGTTTCTAATTTGTAGGTCATCTTTAGTTCTCAATCAGTTCAAATAATCCATTCGGGGTGGTTTTGACCAAGTTGCGCTATACGACCAGTCCAGAATCTGAAGCTCCTATTCAATAAACCATGCCTTGATTTTCCGGATGTTATGGATTGATGACAAATTACCCAATAATCACGGTGTTCTTGATGAAAAAACAGAAGTAAATTATTGTGAAGTACTTCATTGCACTTCTGTACATTGGTGTTAATGAAGAGCTATTTGAACCAGGCCGTTTTGAAGATATTTTCCTCAAACCTTCAAACTACCGCCTGCAAAGTTACGAATTGAAAAATAACATGACACGTTCCTAAATCCTTCCTGTATGAAGAAATTCTATTCAAGTTGAATTTCTTTTAATTAGAGAAGTTCTTCTGAAATAGTGAAACGCTGGAATTTTGGTTTTTTGAATGTTTCGCGGCCGAACACCACAATTAAGTTCAAATGGCCAGACTTTTAAATGAAGATAGTTATTATATCCTACACTATATACTTCAATTCAACCGACTTCTTACATATCTCTGGAAACTCAGAAAAAATGAGTGGTTCTATAGTTGTGGAACGCAGTATATTACGTTTTGTAGAATGTGTAGCAACCAAAAAGTCTATTTTGTTCATGTTTGTTCATACCTATACACTCATGGGCAGTGCAGTCGTGTAGTGTAATGCGCCTCCTTCACTCTCACCAAGCTCCGCGGTCCCATCAGTATCGGTTCGGTTTCTTAGCAACTATCAAGTTCGGTCTGTACGAGAAGCGTGTGTCACGTTATTCTCATGGAAATCGTTGTAATCGTAGAGTTCTATCTAGAAGGCAGTCCGCACGGTTTCACTTGTAACAATTCGTGCAACGATTGACGATTGTCCCAAGCGTTTCCGACTGCGTGTGAAGAATATGGGGACCATTTCGAATAATTTTGTTGTCAAAAATGTTAATTTTAGATACTTTTATGCGTTCAATAAAACATTCATTTTGTTCTTGAGTCATGAATTTTCTAACGACTTACCGAATTTATGGCTATGTTAGGTAGTAATATAGAAAGTAAGCCATACATTACACCTATTAGTGACAGCTCTTGGTCATACCGAAAACATTTATAACTCACCCATGTATCACTCGGAATGAATCATTCAATCTTACCATCGCATCCTTATTTGTGTAATAAAATAATAACGTTTCAATAATAAGCAAATGAAGCGTATCAACAAAACTGATGCCCGTTTGCTTTTCTTCTCCCCATAAGCCACCCACTTTAACGTAAATGTTCATTACTTCCCCCGTATCAAGTGCGCCGCGAGGGTTATCCAAATCCCCCGGCGAGTTCGAACGCGAGAAATGAACTCTAACAAACGGAAGAAAAAAAAATGTCAACCGAAAAGCGAGACTTGATGCGCTACCGAAACGCGAGGGTGATTTATGCTTCGCGGTTGAAAATTGATTTTCCGAATCCCCGGAGAAAATCGGTAAAAACAAACGTCGCGAGCGAACTGTCTCCTGTTGAAGGGGTGGAGGATTGGGATGCAAACAACGGAACAATCCACGCTTGCAATTAGCGACCAAGTTGCGGCAGAAGGAGGGGGTGGAATTAAAAGAAGCTTTTCGCTGTAAGGCGAAACCGGCTGCTTGTGTCGGTTTGTGGGTGGGAAAGAATAAAATTTATGATGATTAAAAAGGGGTTCTCGCTGTCAGTGTCACCCCTCGCCATGGCTAACAGGGGGTTTTCTTAGGAAAATAAGCTTCTTTGGGGGGATCTTTCAGATTTCTTTGGCCACCGCGGCCAAGAAGTTTTACAAAGTGGCCGGAGGAGTGGTGTCGTCCTCCAGCGCCAATAACTCATCGGAGGAAATAAAATCCCAGCGATTGCGAGCGGATGCAGATTCACGAACATAGAAGTAGTTTTTTATTTGAATTTTTATTGCAGTTTACAACTATCCGCCAAAGTAAGAGGATGCAATTTTCTGGAACTGTTGAAGTTTCGCGTTTACGACGCTATAATTTCGGAGTACCAAGGGGAATGAGAGTCGTTCTGAAGGATGCATCATCTACGGCAAAATTATTGACGAAATTTAAATTCAATTACTTAATCATCGTTATCAAACCAATCACCTCCCCAATCTTCCACACATTGCAACGGATGTCCGTTATCATCGGCTCTGGACCTACCGTTTTTCCAGTTTGATATGATTCAATATTCTGTAATCGACAAAGGCTCGCTCGTGTTTCGCTGTGATACTGGAACACAATGGGAACAGTCCATCACCTGACGCATCATGCGTTTCGTGACCACGTGCTGTTCATCAATTTTGATCACCCTTCCTTCAAGTGGGCGGTGCATCAGGATGCGACGGAAAGTAGAGAAAGGGTGCAAAGGTTGAGCAGCGTGAGTCTGTATGTGCGCTACTCATCTGAGCCTATTTCACCCCACAAAATTTGTAAACAATAATCCTCGCAAAATGCGGTCGCGGGGTGTACTCTGTAAGGACGGCCCGTCGTGTGTTTTATCCGATGGTGCGTCCAGTGTTGCCACTGTTCGATAAAATTTGCGACTAAAGATTTAACTGTTTGGGTTGACACATGTATTTGTTACAATACGTCAAATGTGACATCAGCGTTGGATAGTTTGTCGTTTTTAATGATATATTCACTCAGAAGATTCTGACATTCAAGTTCTGCTCTGTGATTTGGAAAATTAATTTCAGTTATAAAACGGAATAGGAACATAAACACATGTCTTCATTATAACTTTTGCCCTGGTTTATTTCAACAATGTTGTACAAATGGCTAGCCTGTCTGGAGGCAAATCACTATCAATATCATATTTATGGCAGCTTCTAGCTATCAAAATCTTATTATCTCTACGAGGTTAGTTTTCTTTGGCTTCTATCCGATTTGATTGGTAATTGATTTGGAGAAAAACTAGAGTGAATGCAACACTTGGCAACACGTCAACGTGTCAGCATCATCCACACTGTATTACTTTTCACTCGCATCCGTGATGGTCAACGAGAGGGCCGCTCCTAACGCAATACAGCATTTAGTGGCTGCCGCCGTATAAATCTAGTTTTTGATATAATATCTCGATCATCACCCCATCATGAATTGCCATCGTCATCAATGTGCCCCCTGAATGGCGGTGACTGGTTGTTGTGTACGAAACGGTATCGTTATGGTGTGTCACAACGTGTGCAAAAGGTACGAATTAGGAAAGGGGTGCGTCGAAAATCGCTCCGATTTGTGGGTCCACAGAGGGTTACGCGTGTCTGGTGGATCGGCAGTGTGTGAACGCACAGCAACGAGGGTGGCATCGGGAGCGATAACATACGTGTTAACCCCTTCTTTTACAACGATATTGATGTCAGTGTTCACATATAAATCAATGTCAGCTCTGCGGATGTTTTGAGCTATTAACCATAACGAGGTTCATGTTTAAAACCTCAATTTCTGCGTTTGAATGTGATTAGAAAGTTCGCCTTGCAGGTCACCATGATTGATGATTGATGGAATGACGCGTGGTAATCATGTATATGTTTTTTTACCCGGAATGAAACATGAACGGATTTTTGAAAGATAATTATTTCAAATGAAATGCTTTCAATGAAATAAATATCATTTTTACTATTAGCTTTAAATATACTGAATTTATTACACCATGTTTTTTTTACGCGGGGGATATGTACCTCGTAAAAAATACCGCGTTAATTAGATAATCCGCGTAAAAAACCGCGTTAATTAGAAAATCCGCGTTAATTGGAAAATCCGCGTAAAAAAATGCGTAAAAAAACGCGTAAAAAAACTTCGTAAAAAACCACGCAAAAAAACCGCGTAAAAAACCTGGGTGTACTTGAATATTAAACATGCACCAGTAAATGCTGCTATAGAACAAGAGTCTCTTTCTTATATTTCCGAGTTTCACATTTATAAATGGAATGAGACACCCAAAAATAAACTGTAATAAACTGCAAAATAATCGAGAAAAATACAGTTTGGGTTCTCATGGTTCGAAATCTACTGCTACGATATCTCAAGTTCTACTGAACCGATTCGTGTCGAATGGATACAATCTGCAGGAATTTCTCTATCGCATTAACCTCTAAAAAAACGATAATCCGCATTTCAACCGCATTTTGTTTTTCAAACGGACATCATTTTGTTAAAAAGATGTTATTGACGTGTCCGAGGTTCATGCGACAGCGGCATCTTCACTGATGCAGAATCTGCTCGATTTTTTTGTTTCAGATAACCAGAAGGGCTGGAATCGTGTACGCTACGGCACAACTTTTTTTTGAACCCTCTCACTTCACCGGCTCGTAACTATTCAAGTTATGAATATTTTTTCTTCGTCCAATTTTTGTTTTATTATTAAAAGATAGATGAACAAGTGATGATATAATGGATAGTAGAAATATTCTTTGTTTTATTTTTACGGAACTCGAAAAAACGTCAGAAATTCATGTCTCTGTTAGAATACCCCCGTAAGTGCTAGAAAAGGTAAGCATCTACTATAAATGGATGAACAGTTGATCTTTTATGCAGAAATATTCATTGGCATTAGTATTAATATAGTGTTCGGGAATTTGAAACGAAAGTGTTCAGAATTCAAGTCAGTGGCATATTTTTAGTTTTTCACCATGAATATTTATTTGTAAATCAATTTTATTGTAGTCAAATGATGAAAAAGGCTTTATTGTATCCAAAAATCAAATTAATTCGCGAAAGAGTTACATTTTGTGTAACGAGACACTAAGCCCTATTCTGTATTCCGACGGATTTCCATTTCGTTGGAAAGCATTATTTCGTTCGAGTTATAATTTCACATTCCCTATTTCGAACGCTTTGCCCGTTTAATGTTGGAAGAGAAACAAATCGAACGAATGCAAAAATAACTCGAACGGAATACAGAATGGAATTTTATCAAGTCGTTCGAAATATTTCAAATCGATCGAAATACAGAAGAGGGGTGACTGTCCAATGGCCAACAAAGCTTAAATGTTCAGATAAGATGAGGTTTTTTTTACATCAGATATTCAAAAATCAGAGATGTGATTTTCATCGTTTTTAAATGGTTTTATTTAGCTTGCCCTGTGATCTGTTTGTATGTTTGTAACATGTTCGTCTGTAGCGCTGACCCACATTAATAGAAATTTGACCCCCTTTCTGTTGAACGATTGATCTGAAATTTGAAACACACCTTTATTTCTGTAGTCATTATACAACTGCGTATTTCATGATCTTGAAAATCCAAGATGGCGGCCGCTACAAAGTGGCGGTTCACATATTTTCTCAAAACCTCATCGATATGGGATTTCCAAAACCTCATCAATATGGGTACCAAATGAAAGGGCTTGACTAGTAGAATACGGTTATTTATGAAAAATGCAAATCCAAGATGGCTGCCACTATAAAATGGCGGACTTCATATTTTCTCAAAACCTCATTAACATGGGTATCAAATGAAAGGGCTTGACTAGTAGAATACGGTTATTTATGAAAAATGCAAATCCAAGATGGCTGCCACTATAAAATGGCGGACTTCATATTTTCTCAAAACCTCATTAACATGGGTATCAAATGAAAGGGCTTGACTAGTAGAACACAGTTATTTATGAAAAATACAAATCCAAGATGGCTGCCACTACCAAATGGCGGACTACAAATTGTGTCAAAACCCCGTTAATATGGGTATCAAGTGAAAGGGCTTATAGTATATTACAGTAGATCATGAAAAATCCAAATCCAAGATGTCAGCAATCACATAATAGCAAATTACTTTATCAAACGGTTCTATTTAGCTTGAACTGTTTGTATGTATATTTGTATGTCTGTAGGGTTGTCCCACATTGATAGAAATTTGACCAATAGGAACTGACTGAATTTATAAAATACAACACAGGAGAGATCCTGTCATTTTAAAACTGCCTATCTTGAAAAATCCAATTTGGCCGCAGTTACAGAATAACTGATTACATATTATCTCATAAAAAAGGTTGATTAAGATATGTGTATCAAACGAACGAACTTGACTTGGAGAACACACTGTGTATTTTCTGCAATCCACTCAATATCGGTATCAAATGAAATTATTATTCTGATAGAATACAGTACAATGGTTTTATTGTAGTGGAATATTATAATGCAACAGATAATGTACTAAAAACTAGAAAATAAAATAAGTAAAAAAAATAATTTTAAGTTAAACGGTTTAATTGTGATTAAACATAATAATGTACTAAAAGCTAGAAAATAATTAAGCAAGTAGCAGTCAGCAGTTATCACACCTATCCTTCATTAGTCTAGGGCATTGATAAGACTAAAATAAAATCGTGGGACATATGATGAAGTCGCTAATTGTGGATAATGAAAATGAAAATCCAACGTGCCCCACGATTTTGTTTTAGTCTTATTAACGCACTAGATTAATGAAAGAGAGGTGTGATAGCTGCTAACTGCTACTTGCCTAATTATTTTCTAGCTTTCAGTACATTATTATGTTTAATCACAATTAAACCGTTTAACTTAAAAAGTTTTTTTACTCATTTTATTAAGTTATGATTTTTCATGGTTAACCCTTGGTTCGAAAAAATCTAATTTTCCTTTATTAAAAAATTCATGACTTTTGAATTACAAGACCGATTCAGATGATCAACATATCAAATAAAATGCAATCAAATAAAATCCAATTAAGAAAAATTAAAAATAAATAGCACCCTTGGTCCCAAAACCATGTAAACTATAAAAAATAAGTACAATCAATAATTACGAAAACAAAATCCAAATTCTTTGCGAGAATGATATTTTTCCAAAGAAGACTAGCTAATTGACTTTAATTTGATATATCGATCATCTGAATCGGTCCAGTAGTTTAAGAGGTATGATTTAAAAAAATCCATTTTCGCTGTTCGGAATTTGAGACAAATTTGATTATACATATGTTTAGTTTTGACGTAGGACTACGTCTTTCATTTCTATACCGGGGTGTAAAATCAAAGTTTCGAAAACGAAAGCGTTACGCCGGAGACCGAGATTTTGAGCGTTAATAGCTCCTAAACAACTGAACGAAATGGTATGATAAACACTTCATTCGAAAGATAAAATGTCTACGCGTTATATACTTGTTACTTTTTGATCCAAAAACTTGTTTCAATAGTCTTAAAATTGCTTTCAAAACAGGCTATTGAAATCACCAATCGGTATATAAGCGAGCGGCGCTCGGAAATCCACTCAGTTCTAATTGAACAGCGATTGGAGCATGTTGTCGCTGTTGCGGTGAAGCTCTTTATTTATCATGAAAGCGCGGATGAACGGTGTCACCAAGAGCCTGTTTGTGCACCCTAGGCCAGAAGGGAATCTATCAGGAGGAGAGTGATGCCACAAACGGTTCCCTGGGAAGACATCGCTACACACACATACACGCGCGGTTATTAACAGGTGGTTATCGAGTTGGCATTAACCACTGGTGGGCTTCCAGTATCGAGGAAAATGTGGAAATATCTAATCGTTACTGAAAATAATCTGCCAGTTCCTTTGGGAATTTTCAAAATATATTCAGGTGAAAGAGTTTAATTGAATGTTTTCTATCCATGTAACACTGTGACCAAATATGTTTCAATCAAGTGCTATTAACAGGTGGTTATCGAGTTGGCATTAACCACTGGTGGGCTTCCAGTATCGAGGAAAATGTGGAAATATCTAATCGTTACTGAAAATAATCTGCCAGTTCCTTTGGGAATTTTCAAAATATATTCATGTGAAAGAGTTTAATTGAATGTTTTCTATCCATGTAACACTGTGACCAAATACATTTGGTTTTGTGGTTTTTCAATCAATCGCAATTAACAGGATAGCTTCAGAAGATTATTCTTCCCCATCAGTAGGATATTTCCGTATCCAATATTGTATGCGCCCGCAATCGATTATTGCTCAGTCGCCGAAAGTTCCGAGCTCAGAGAGTTCATTCCCCTCTAGTTTTCCTTCCAAATTGCCATCGTAAACCACACCTTCTCTCGATTCAATCACACACAAAAAGCATACTTAGGCGATATTCTGGTGGTGAGACACATTCATTTTTCGTGAGGACATCGACAAGACAACATCGTTGCCTAACGTGCTGGAAGAGGTGGACGGCGAAGGATCGACACATACACGCGCAGAACTCTTTCCGTTAGGATGCCATTCAGCATCGGGAAAGTTCCGGAAAGATCTAATCATTGCTGGAAAATAATCTGCCAGTTCCTCTGGGAATTTTCAAAATATATTCATGTGAAAGAGTTTAATTCAATGTTTTCTATCCATGTAACACTGTGACCAAATATATTTCAATCAAGTGCTATTAACAGGTGGTTATCGAGTTGGCATTAACCACTGGTGGGCTTCCAGTATCGAGGAAAATGTGGAAATATCTAATCGTTCCTGAAAATAATCTGCCAGTTCCTTTGGGAATTTAAAATTACATTCATGTGAAAGAGTTTATTTTAATGTTTTCTATCCATGAAACACTGTGACCAAATACATTTGGTTTTGTGATTTTTCAATCAATCGCAATTAACAGGATAGCTTCTGAAGATTATTCTTCCCCATCAGTAGGATATTTCCGTATCCAATATTGGATGCATAAAACCTTGTGGCTCCAACGTAACGCTCTCGTATTTGATGTTCTCCAAATATTCATTCATTCAGAATGAATTCAGATTCAACTTCAAACAAATGATCTCTAAATCAACGATAGTCCTACGTCACCCTTGTGGTTATACCATAGATATAACCCACTTCCTGTTTTTCACTATGAATGTGTATTTGTAAATCAATGACGAAAAATTTGATTCGAATGTAAGTTGTTTTTAAAATTTAAAGGCCAATGATCTCGGTGCTTCAACCGGCGTGATATATATTACTGACATAATGAGAACAATTATTAAGAACTGCAGGAAGGAAAAAAAAAACTTCGCGTAAATCTCGAAAGGCGTTCTCTTCCCGTCGAGGTGTATTGTAGCTCTATCATCTTGGGGAACGACACAAATTGAAGCACATTTTCAACCAATTATAACTCAAGGGTACCCAAATTTGGACCAAATGAGGTGTAGTTTTCTAATACATGGCTCGAGAGTGATGGGATACCCAGAATTGTCATTTTAAATGGGTTCAACGTGAACATATCGAATGTTTGGAGATGTATACGCTCAGATTCAATTGAACAAATTTCATATTGTTTACATGTTTTTGTCGGATTTTGTGAAAACTATTACTATTTTACACTTGTCATGCACGTTTCGTCATAAGCACGAATTTTCATTTCAAAGATAACATTTACAGAATTGATATGCTTACATTTTCTTCTCCATTTATCTCGACTTTGCACAATTCAAAATACAGATAAAATGACAGAAACTGACAGATGATCTTACACACACATCAGTTTGAGGTGTAATTTTTCTTGTAGTGTCATTGTTGAAATATTGAGTTTCAGAAGTTAAAAGGTTTTCAAAGAGGGGTTTGAAGTTTGCGTATGAAATTTCATGCGCTGGGACATTATGGGTTACCATATAAATGGTACATCAGCTATATATTCCAAATTGATGATTTGAAGGAACGTAAAAGAGAAATGAAAGACAAATACATCGAAATACTTAAAACAATTTATCAAAATTAATAAAAGAATTCAATGAAATGTATAGATATTTTGTTGTTATAGTCAAGTTAAGTTTTCCGACTCATTCTAAGAATCTATTTAGATTTTATTCCATCGCCCTTCAATTTCGTTGATAGTTCGTAGGGTAGTATCAGTAAGTATAACGATCAACTTTGCAACTTGCTTAAACTTGTAACAAATTGACACTCCAAAAATGTCAAAGAAAGCAGTGAACATCAGAGCCTTACAATGTAACTCATATTGAAAAATCGTATCCCAGTATGAATCTACTGGAGTTAAGGTTACACCATATTGTCCGTTTTTTTCGATGAAGAAAATACATAATTTTCAGATGGACCTCAAAATATTTTTATTCGAAGTAATCCTTGTTTGATTTAGCACATTTCGTCCATCTCTCAACCCAATTGTGGATTCCCTCTATATTTTGTTTATTTTAACCAATGCAATTCGCCGACCCATTTTTCGACATTTTGATATTCGGCGAAATGACGGAGCCTTGCCTGGAGAGTACGGCGGATGCTATAACGTTTCCCAGTTACCACATTGCGGACCGCTCGCGAGATTTCTCGTGTTTCGCGTTCCGTCTGTTACGGATGGATCACGAAATAACCCGTGTTTTCCGCACTTGATGGTTTAATCCTTGGTTTGGCTCGCCTTCGTCTCATGCACATCGAAGGAAAGGATCTCATTCGTGGAATCCGAACAAATGAAGCGTTCAAGATTGCTCAAAAACGTGCGGTCCTTAATGTGTTAAAAGTTTCTAATGCATCTTTCACGGTTTTAGCGTTGTGTGCTGATGTGTTATCATACTGGAATATCACTTCACAGTGTTTCACAGTTTTTCATCGATGCAAATTTCAAATTCATCATTCGTTGAATTGCTGTTTCATCCGGTTTTAGTAGCTCATGGTACTCCATACACTCCTGGTCCCATCACACACATAGCATTGTTTTTCAACCGAAACAATTTGGCTTTGCAATGGATGGGCTGGAACTGCACTTGATTGACAAATCACAAAACCAAAGGTATTATATGGATATTTTATGGATAGAAAACATTAAAATAAACTCTTTCACATGAATGTATTTTTAAATTCCCAGAGGAACTTGCAGATTATTCTCCAGCAATGATTAGATCTTTCCGGAGCTTTCTCGATGCTGAATAGCATCCAAACGGAAAGAATTCCGCGCGTGTATGTGTCGATCCTTCGCCGTCCACCTCGTCCAGCACGTTAGGCAACGATGTTGTCTTGTCGATGTCCTCACGAAAAATGAATGTGTCTCACCACCAGAATATGGCTTAAGTATGTTTTGTGTGTGTGATTGAATCGAGAGAAGGTGTGGTTTACGATGGCAATTTGGAAGGTAAACTACAGGGGAATGAACTCTCTGAGCTCGAAACTTTCGGCGACTGAGCAATAATCGATTGCGTGCGCATACAATGAAGAATAATCTTCAGAAGCTTTCCTGCTAATTACACTTGGTTGAAAAATTACAAAACCAAATGTATTTGGTCGCTGTGTTATTTGGTTAGAAAACATTAAAATAAACTCTTTCACATGAATGTATTTTTAAATTCCCAGAGGAACTGGCAGATTATGTTCCAGAAATGATTAGATCTTTCCGGAACTTTCTCGATGCTGAATGGCATCCAAACGGAAAGAATTCCGCGCGTGTATGTGTGTGTGTAGCGATGTCTTCCCGGGGAACCGTTTGTGGCATCACTCTCCTCCTGATGGATTCCCTTCTGGCCTAAGGTGCACAAACAGGCGCTTGGTGACACCGTTCATCCGCGCTTTCATGATTAACACGAAGAGCTTCACCACAACAGCGACAACATGCTCCAATCGCTGTTCAATAAGAACTGAGTGGATTTCCGAGCGGCGCTCGCTTATATACCGATTGGTGATTTCAATAGCCTGTTTTCAGAACAATTTTAAGGCTATTGAAACAAGTTTTTGGATCAAAAAGTAGCAAGTATATAACGCGTAGACATTTTATCTTTCGAATGAAGTGTTTATCATACCATTTCGTTCAGTTGTTTAGGAGCTATTAACGCTCAAAATCTCGGTCTCCGGCGTAACGCTTTCGGTTTCGAAACTTTGATTTTACACCCCGGTATAGAAATGAAAGACGTAGTCCTACGTCAAAAAAAGGAAGTGGTACTTGCCGCAAATGCTCTTCAGTCGGAACGAAACTTGACATTTTTAATATGCTGAAAACCAAGTTACTTTGTTCTTTTTGCAAAATAACGTTTTACAAGTTTACAATAAACAAGAAGTTTAATGTCAAATGAAAAAAATGTAAGGGGTTGTGACTAGGACACGACCGCATTTTCGACGTAGGACTACGAAGTTCTATTATTTAATCCACTTGCTCATCACTTCGCATATTATTTTAGAAAGCATCGAAAGTATTAAAAACTACCTTCGGACTTGGTAATTTGATAGAGAATAATTTACCTCCCTAAACGGATATCGCTAATAGAAGTCAACACTGTAGATTTGTCATTGCGATTTTTTCCCCATTTTTGATGAATATAACATTAAAACCGCTTAATGCTAACGAATTCAATCGTATAAAAACAAACCATTTGTGTATGCGATATAAGAACACAAAAGTGCTCTATATCATTTCATCTAGTTACACCAAGGATTTGAAATTGCGAACAAATTCGCACCACGACTACACTCACAACACGACACACTGTCACGTCTTAGCTTTCACGCTCTCACTGTCCAAGCAAGTTGCCATCAGGGGTAGCTTAATTTGAAATAATTCCTCTCTCCACAGTATCCGTTCACATGTTATTTTTTGTCCATAACATGCTTCATAGGAAACCCTTATTATATTTAACAATATTATATTTATTATATTTAACAACTATTGCTTACACTGAGCCGCGCGGGTAGAAATATTTCCTATCGATTGCTGCATATATCTGTGTGATCTATTGGGAATGGCGGAGCACAAAAGCTTCTGGTAGCGAGCATTATTGCTGCATGCAGCTTCTTTGTCATTGCTCCCTTCGATATAGCGGGCTTCCTCTTCTTCGAGACTGTTGTAGTGAGTGTGGATATAGTAGCACTGCCTCCATTGTTTCCATTCTTGTATCGAGCTGTGTGTGATATCAGCATTAGGAATGAAGATTCCCGCTCGCCTGTAGAATTGAGGCTGTAATTTCAAATCATGGATGGCTTATTTATGCCGAATAATTTGAAAAAGGGACAGAATCGAATGTATTTGTTGCTCGTTATTGATGGTACGGGTAGGTAAGCACATAAATCGGCGGAACAAATGTATGGAAAAATGAAAATACTACCAGCATTCATTAATTTAAACCGTTTAGGGAACATGCAATCGTAATGTGTAGCACATCAAAAAAAAAATTCCGATTCGATTGGTTTGTAAGCCCATAGTAAGCACGACTTCCATTGACAATGCGTCTTCGAATTTCACGGCTGTTATTGTTGTCAGTTGTTATCAACGAGCCAAGGTAGACCAATTCCTCTACCACCTCGAGCTCGTCGTCGTCGATCACAACACTACTACCAAGAAGAACTCTGTTGCGATCAGTCCCTCCAGCATGTATTTAGTCTTGGATGCATTGATCCCAAGCCCAATCAGCCCTGCTTCGTGTTTCAGTCGGGTATACATGTCGGCTACCGTCGCATGTGTTCTTCCGATTATGTCCACGTCGTCGGCGAAGCAGATAAACTGACTAGACTTGATAACAACTCCGCATAACACCTTCCAGCGCCACGTTGAAGAGCAGACAGGAGAGTCCATCGCCTTGTCGAAGTCCCCTGTGAGTCTCAAATGATTCCGACAGCTCACCTGAGATCCGCACACCGTTCATCGTTGCCTAAATCAGTCTTGTCAGCTTTCGGGGAAAGCCGTGTTCGTCCATGATCCTCCATAGCTGTGATCGGTCGATTGTATCATAAGCGGCCTTGAAGTCGACGAAGATGTGGTGTGTAGGGACCTGATACTCGCGGCACTTTTGGAGGATCTGCCGCAATGTAAAAATCTGGCCCGTCGTAGAGCAACCGGGCATGAATCCGGCCTGATAATTCCCACAAATGTAATATACCTAGATTATCAACATGGAACAATTGAACTTGTTGTTGTTTTCTGAAATACTGGCAACAAACAACAAGTTTTTTCTACGTTTTCCAGAAGATTATGCATAAAAACATCATTTCATGAAGAAATGAGTGATCTGCAACTATAAATGCAGAATATAAATTTTATTCTTCCAAACTAGAAATGCGTGCTTTAGCCCTGCTGAAAGCGTGACAATTCATGCAGTCGAACCGATTCATTTATTATGGATCTTCAAAGAATACATGGTGGGATAGTTGTACCTAGAATATCAACATAGAGCAATTGATTTCGAAGTTGTTTTTTAAAAGCTGGTAATAAACAATATATTTTTTTTTATTTTTTTCGGAAGATTTTATGAAGGAAAGTGAAAAATTGCCAAAAAGTAACATAGGACAACTATGCGTAGAACGGCAGTATATGCAGTTACACTGTTTGTCAACCTTGCACGAATGGTTCTTTGCGTCTCATGAACTCTACATACACTCTATCCAACTTCTATAAGACCACCCTGATTTATTTCGTTGCAACACAAACAGTTATAATTTCAACAAGATACATTCATACATTGTTTAATAAAGTATATTTAACGTCAATTTCGTTCAAAAAAGTTGTTTGTTTATTGATTGTGCTTAAATATGATAATTTCTGCTGTCCAGTTTCTATAAGACCATTTCAAAATTCATAAGTGTTATCAATGAAAAAATCAAAACGATTGGCTGATTTACATGTTAATAATTGGCAACCTTGCCATTCCGGCAATAACCTGAAAAATTCATGTTGGAATACTATTTACCAAATGCTGCTGAACGAATTTCTCGATATTTTCCCATGTTTTTGAAATTGCGACCTTGAGCTCTTGGTGTACCGTTTTCTTCAGTGCAGATTCTGTGTACAAGGATCCCCCTAAGATTTTCAACAGGATTCAAGTCTGGAGAGCGAGCCGACCAGCCCAAAAAAATATATTTTTGGTCCTTAATCCATTGCTTAGTTTCCTTGCTGATATTGATTTGCTGGAATGTGATTTTTTGTGACGATATTCACGTAAAACGGTAGGAGAGAAGATTCCAGAACATGTTTGTAATCCTTGAATGATGTGAAAGTTGTCTTAAGCTTTCCGATTGCACAGAATCTCGCCCAAACCATGCACGAGCCTTCACCAAAATTCCTAGTTGAAAAAAACTGTTCCTTCTTCCGTAAATCTCGCCAGTATCCGTTGAAACCGTCAGGACCATTCTAATTGAACTTTTTTTCGGCAGTGAAGATAACCTATACATTGAAGAACTTTTCGTTATGGTATATAGCAAAATGTATTCTTTTGGAAACATTCTTTGTCACAACTCACCATGTCCCACTGTCGGTTCATGTGAGCTTTGGCAAAACGCAGACGTCTTCCGATTTGAGATGGTGTAAGATGAAAGAGCTTTAACCTTTTAAGGCCGCTTTATGTGAGGACTTTTCACCAAAACTTGACGAATTGTCACCCAAGTAACATTTAAATTGAAATATTGCTTTATTTGCATAATCGATTTTGAGGTATTCAAAGCTGTTCTAGCTATTTCCCCCTTATCCCGGTCAGAGAGCTTCGATTTACATGGAGCTCCTTCTTACCGTATCCTTGAGGATTCGTCAAATAATTGAGCACCACTTGATGGGATCGTCCAATCCGACGAGAAATTTCTCTGATACCAACATTTTCTTGGGGAAATGCATCGATTTGTCTTTCTTTTCTGTCCGTGAGCACTTTTACCTTCGGCATATTCCAGATTTATTGATCGAAACAACTAGAACAACGGAAAAATGTAACTGGTCTTATAGAAACTTGACACTTGAAAAATACAAAACCTTTGGTTTACGCTCTGCACACACACATAAGAAAATCAGTGTATGGTAGTCACCAATACCAATACACTAAGATATAAGTTGAAGCATTATTTGTTTGCAATGGCACAAAACAGCAATATCATTACCTGGTCTTATAGAAGATGGACAGAGTGTATATTTCCGATAGCATGTCTCTTCTAATTCCACTTATTTCGGAAGACGGTCCGGGACGATCAATTTATACGGAATGAAATGAACGAAACATTCAATTGCATAGTTTCGAGTTTCCTCTCGCATGTGAAATGGAGCACTTCGACGATGACCATGAATTGAGCCCATTCGAGCAGATTCAATCGTCAACAAAAGCCTCTGTTTGTCAATTGGGAAGGAAACCGCATCAAAAATGAGCGACATCATCAACATTGGAAGATTCAAACTGATCAAATATGTTTGATTTCAATTAACAACGAAGAAAGCATTGATTTCAGTGAACGGTGCGGCTTAGCTGGATTGAATCGAAAGTGATACGGCATTGAATGTAAAAAATAGTAAGTTTGTATATGCGATTGTAGTACCAAAAAGTTTGAAAAAACTTTTAATATTGGAGTACTTTCAAATGGGGGTAGATTTTTTTTGCGATCATCAGTTTATGTATTTTCTAAGATTCATTTTATATATAATACATTACAATTGCAAGTCTATACACTGGATTTTTTCATAAGATTTTTTTACGTTATTCTCTCGAAATTACGAAATTTCGCAATTTGCTCGATATTACGCGTACACGTCAATCACATCAATCAAATTACGCGCACACATCAATTACGTAAAAAAAGAATTCAGTGTAAATGGTGTTAGCTGTCAAAAATCCGACCAACCATGAAGAACATGCAATTAATGGAGCGGCGAGGCTCAATTCTAATATACCACAGCGAATAAGTTGTACATGATTCGCTCAATCGAAATGCAACGCCCGGGCTATTCATTGCAACGGTCGATAGTATTAACCCTTTGCGGTTGTATTAAATTTGGGCATGGGTATCGTAATGGTCGGAATTATTTTTCCTTTAAAAAACAGTAATACATGCAAGATTATGAAAAATAAACATTGTTTTTATTTATTTTGTGAACTATATATGTGTATTAACTTTACAATGTATTTCAATGTGATGTTTTTATATGAAAAATATATTTTTGAGTCCGTCTTCGTGCGAAATTTTTCGAAGTAGTCTAAAGTAGATCATATCATATGAAGTACATATAATCAATACATAATTTTATTTTTATTATCCGTTAAATATGAGACACTTTTGCTGTAGGCGATTTGGCGTAGTGGTAACATCCATGCCTCTCACGCTAAAGGTTACGAGTTCAATTCCCACTCCCGACATTCTTCCAAAAATGGAAGTAAAAGTGACGTACCAGCCAAATGAGTTGAAAGTCACTATAATACAGATAAAAAAATGAGACACTTTTGTCATTAATGCAATAAATGTATAATTAATGCCAGCAATGTGTATCCGAGAAGAGCAGCACTCTTCAATTTTAAGAAAGATTTTTTTTACAGATTATTCAGATGACATAAGACACTTATGCAAAGAATTATCCTGTTCTTTAAAAACAACTACTTCAACATAATTCAAACCAGTAGTTACTAAAATAATAATTTCAGCGTATCCAAAATGATCAGAACATTTCACTTTAGATGAAGAAAGATTTTGTCGCTTGAGACACACGATTATACAAATAACATGATACATTTATGCAAACAGTAGTTCTGATATTTATGAATTTATGGTTAAATTCTGCTGTTATGATTTTTTGTCCCACATGTATTCAACATACATTCATCGCACTGTGCGTTATCTTGTGTGGGTGACCACTTTGTTTGATATTGAGTACCATTATCTATTACTCATAGGAGCACCGTATTGATTCGTGAACAGGTTCATTAGACATAAAACTTCGTTTAGGAAAAGCATAAACTGATACTTGGTTGGGTAAAATATAAGATTAGCATGGTTTCTTGCTGTGGTGGCTGAGAGCAGACAAACGACCACAAGGAGTTAACACAGTGGTTTTCAGCCTTTTTGACTTCATTCCCCCCTTTACGAAAATTATTCCCAGTGCTTCCCCCTATCAGTATTTTGTAAGCAAGTCTGTAGCATATCAGTAAAATAATAGAATACAAACGGTTTTCAAGTTATGTTCGCAGCAAATTTTTATTTTATACTTATATCTGATTACAAAAAAGGTATATAAATCAGTAAGGCATCTGCGTCTGAACGATTTCCGCCAAAACCGTAATTCTTGAGAACGTTGTCTTCGATATCCACTCTGTTACGGTGTTTTGCTTCCATCAGCAGCTTTGTTGGAAATCCATATTCACATAATACTATGGAAAAGACAACAACGCTCGTAACGCTTATTTCACATATCATGATAAAAATCGATCATTTGTAGATCGATGAGTTTGTTCTGAAATTGATCCGAAACTTTCGTCAATGCCAGCCGGAAGATATTTCGAACCATGTCCAAATATTGTTCATTGATATAAGGAAAATATGTTTCAAGTTTAACTTGTTGTGAAAAGTATTGACGAATGCTTTTCAATTTCCTTGTTAATGATCTTCTGTACTGTTTCTTCGTCTGTTCCATCATCACATTATACTGACGAAAGTCTTTCAAGCATTGTGAAGTTGTTCATTTGAACATTACATTTCAGATTTGGAAATGTTTGCCGAGGACCGCAAATATACACTAGCGTATTCAAAAAGGTTTCGTGGCAATTTTTGCTAATCATTGTCATCTTTGAAGCGAAGTAAATATGCAATATTCCCTTGCACAATTCCCCCCTTTTGATGACTAGGGGAACTAGGGGGGAATTCCCCACCGGTTGAAAATCACTGTATTAACATCTTCTATCACGAGACTGCTTCAGCAGTACTCCAAGTCGAAATACGAGTGCAAAATGACTTAGAAGGGCCGATAGTGTGTTGTGATAAAAAGACGTCACAAACAGCGGTGCGATTGTTTGCAACAAATCCGAGGGTGAGGCTCGATGAAATTATGCTGCCTGGTAGAGAGTGCTTGTGTATTTTGTTGTCCTTTTACATAATGTTGTTTTTTTATACCGAATATAGATTGAGAGAGCAGATTCGATAATTTTCATGTCAAGTTTTCTCCTCAGCATATAGTGTTGGCAGCTCAATGTCTTCTTCTTCTTGAATGGCGTTAACGTTCCCTGTGGAACTTTTGCCGTCTCAACGTATGCATTAACTAGCGTCATTTATTAATACTTAGTTGAGATTTTTTAAGCCAAATAACACGCCTAGAATGTATTCCGAGGGACAAGCTCTAGAATACGCGTGACCACAGTGCAAGTCGAAGGAACTTTCTCTGACGAAAAATCCCCCGGCCAGAACGGGAATCGAACCCGAACACCCGGCATAATAATGTGAGACGCTAACCACTCGGCCATGGGTGCAGCTCAACGTCTAAAATGAACGAACACTTCAACCGAGGGAAGCGAGCGATCGGTACAGCAGCAATACTTTGAAACTAATTCTCAAGCTCAACCATGTGGTGTTGGCTGATCGCTGTCTAGTGTGAAATAGGATAACAGAAGTCACGAAGCAATAAATTTTCCACCAATTTAACGTGATCACTTCCTTTGTCATACATGTGGCTGAATTCTCTGCCTTTGTTGCCTATAAGTTGTGAGACGACGTTGGCAATCGCTAACCAATCACGACTGAGATGAAATTTCAAGCTAGTACTCATATTTATACCCTTGAAACCTTACACCCAAAACGTAACAATTTCGTTTCCAAAATTTTAAACTTACACTCCAGTACAGAAATGAAAGACTTAGTCCTACGTCAAAAACATTGTAGAAAAGGAGTTAAGGGCTGACAGTATCTGAACTTTCAGTAATGTGTAATGTTCTTTCGTATATTTTGTTATAATAAAGAGACGTTTAGATTTTGAAAGAAATATAGAGAAAAAAAATAATATTGAACTCTCAATTCTACTGTCAATAATGAAATAAGGGTATATATTGGAAATACAGCGCGGACTCGATTATATACAGTTTTTGATTTATTTTCACTGTATATAATGGAGTCAAAAATTTTTTTTTCTCTATTTGTTTTTTTTTGCATGTATTTTTAGTTTTTTGAAAATAAAAGAGGAATTTGATTTTTGAAATCAGACCACCATTCTCACATGAAAAAAATTAATTTATACAGATTCTCAGGAGTTTTTTTTATTTGATAAAAAAAACCTTTTACGCATATGTTCCAATTTCAACAATGACAGAGTTATAGAACTTTTTCTTTTGTATCGGACTCTGTTGCCTCAAACTGGCTCTACATAAAAAAGTACGCTACGGAAGACGATTCTGATGCTTTCATTTGAAAGATGAGAAAATTAAGTACAAGATATAGTAGTGGAACAACTAAATTATTGGATTTTAATAACATTTTGGAAGTGAAACACTTAAAAGTAAATAATTTTTAATGTGTTATTATTAATTTTATCCTAATTTTATTTACAATTTATTCTTTGACGCACAACTTCTATCTTTCTTAATTTGGCTGCAATATCGATATGAACAATTCCTGGTGAAAATTCAAGCAAAATATTCAAAAATCACGATTTTTACCCCACTATACATGTAATCGCCACTTAAACTTCACCTTAACGTTGAAAGGTTACATTTCTTCGTAAAAGAGGCCATATTTGAAACATAAAAAACAATGTTTTCCAAACTGTATATAATCGTGTTCAAAATTGTATACAAGTCGGACTCGATTATATGTGATTCGATTATATACAATTTTGGACTCGATTATATACAGTTGGAAAAAAAATTATTTTTTTATGTTTCAAATATGACTTATTTCAAGAAGAAATGAAACCTTTCATCGTTAAGGTGTAATTGAAGTGACTAACTCATGTACAGTGGGGTAAAAATCGTGATTTTCGAAGATTTTGCTTGAATTTTCACCAGGAATTAATTATATCGATATTGCAGCCAAATTAAGATAGATAGAAGTTTGGTGTCAAAGAACAAATTGTAGAGCGGTTAGAGAGCTTCAATTGATAGAAACAATCCAGTTTAATAAAAAAAAAATCAGGATGACACTAATAATAACACATTAAAAATTACTAACTTTTAAGTTTTTAACTTCCAAAATGTTATTAAAATTCATTAATTTAGATGTTTCACTACTATATCCTGTATCAAATTTTCTCATCTTTCAAATGAAAGCAACAGAATCGTCTTCCGTAGCGTACTTTGTAATGTAGAGCCAGTTCGAGGTAACAGAGTCCGAAACAAAAAAAAAAAAGTTCTATAACTCTGTCATTGTTGAAATTCGAACATATGCGTAAAAGGATTTTTTCCATCAAATATGATCGTCTATCTCCTTCTGAGAGAATCTGGATAAATTATTTTTTTTTCATGTGAGAAAGGTATTTTCTGACTTTAAGGGGATGAATCAAAAATCATATTCCTCTTTTATATTAAAAAAAAAAAGAAAAATACAAGCAAAAAAACGAATAAAAAAATATTTTTTTTGATTCGATTATATATAGTGAAAAGAAATCAGAAACTGTATATAATCGAGTCCGCGCTGTATAATGAAATAGGATAATAGAAATCATATCGATTCTGTATATAATCGAGTCCGACCCGTATTGCATATTCGATATAAGGTTCTACCATCAAAACGGCAACAAATAATAGAACAAAACAAACAAAAAAGTTTGACATTGGTTATCCGAAACATGTTAAATAAAGGTATTTCAAATGCCGCAAACTAATGAATCTCTTTTTCCAGACGAATATAATATTGATAATATGATGAATTATACAATTTTGTAATGAATTGTTCCTTATCGAAGCGTTCTTTATATATTGTTGTTCCACCTTCATGCCACCCAGGATTTTATTTCAATAATATTCGATTTTTAACACACCTTTTCCGAATATCTGCAACGATTCCCAATTTTCCAACGCTTCTCACTTGCCGTCGTATAAAAATCACTCTCAAAGATAGTCAACGGTTTTCACACAACACATTCACCATATCGCAACGGCAACCACTTGTTTCTTCACCAGAGCAACGGACACCACTGAAAGCAATCACTTCAGCCTCCCTTTCTGCTAGCAGAGCAATATTATTTCCAGCAACACTCGCCTTCGCTGCTACCATTGACGTGATTCCAGGACAACGAGACCGCAGAAGTTTGCACCACCAAACCGCTCCGTTGCACAGTTTAAAATGAAATGAATCTCCGGCTCAGACTTAAAAACCAACAAACCAACAGCGCGCCAGCAAGCATTCAGGATATATTGCATATCTCTGCCGCCGCCTCATTCACTCTCTATATCTCTGTCCCACACACAGCCACACGGCGGCGTAGCTCTTATTGCCAGGATCTCCTGACTGCTCGACGAATTTCCACGCCACCCCATCGTACCGATGCCGGAGGAGGAAAATCACACCGGCAAACAAAAAAGCCGCAGCGCACCGCCCAACGCTCTACCATGCCCACCCTCTCTGGCTCAACAGTTTAAAATACTATTGTCATGCGGCAGCAAGCGTAGCACATCATCATCACCATCATCACCATCCTCGCCATCGTCGTCGTCCTCGTCACAGCAGGATCATCATCATCGTCGACGCTGTGACACGGACGTGATGCGAATCATTGGATCGAGAGCATCTTTGGAGGCAGAGCGGTTAGATTTTTTTTCTGTAATGTTTGGTTAATCGGTAATTCCGAAAGTTGTTCTGAAGGAATCTTGCAATGAACGCGTGCATACATAACACTTGTTGCTTCAGTAGAACAATGATATCCTACCCTTCAGGGAATTTTTGGTTGCCAGAAGGTGGAATTGCGAATTGCTCTCAACTCATTTCCCATTTTCAAACAATATTTAATTCACACAGCGTTAGACCAACCCATTACCACAAATACGCGAACACTAGGAAAACAAATCGCAGCTTCGCAGCCCTGTCGGATTAAATCAAATCACGATAATGAAAAAGAAATAAAATGCTCAAAAATAAAATAATCTCTTTGTGCAAACAGTTTCCATGCGGCGCAAATCTTCATCATGTTTTCATCCGCTCCCGGTCCAATCCCTGCAGGCAGATGGAAATATGTATGCTATGCACGACAAGTGTACGGCCTAACAGACACTTCATATCCTCGAGCCCCAGCATTGTTTTGTCGCTTTTTCCGCATATTTTCAATCCTTTGGAGTGCTGCTGCTGCTGCTGCTAACCGAACCATCAGTTTCCCACTGTTATTCATCGCAAAGCTACCCTACCTCCTGCCCACGCTCGAAGGAAATGGTAGGGGGTTTCCTGCTTTTAAGCATTGATGGTTGTATGGTTTTGGATTGCGGTGAACTCGTCAGCTGCGGGCTTTATTTGGGAACTCTATTATTCAATATTTTAAACAGCTCAATGGATAAGTTTTATCTATTCAAAACAGCTGTTTCGCTCCGGTCTACGTAACGTGACCGAAACACTCTCATCACCATCTATTATATACCGAATACCGTTAAAAACCTGTCCTGTTCCCGAGAAAAAATATGACCAAGGATATGTTTTCGGACTGATTTTTTTATATTTATCTTCAGTCGACTTAGCGAAGCACACCTCCTTGTCGAATCTTGCAAGAAGAAGAATAAACTCCACCAGCAGCCAGTTGTTTGTCTGATAGCGATTTGTTATTGCTTTCTACCTTCAGCTGAACACCCTTTCATCAGGGATTATTTTTCCCAAACTTTTTCTAGCGTGGAAAAACTTCGCCATTCAGATCTAATTCCCAGCAACTGTTGCACGCAAAACGCGTGGTACGATCAATTCTTGGTTCGTTATTGTGTCGATTCCCATGGAGATTTGATTCCCGCGTAAAGGGTCGCATTTCGTGGAACACATAGAGAAGGATATTTCAATAATTTTCTGTAGGAGAGGATGTCGTTTTCTTCAGAATACATATGACGACATGTGTAGCAAAATTTAAATTTGGTCTTCTCTCGAAACTGACAAAATTGCGATCGTAGGATTTCAGGGAAAGCTTGGACCTGATGAACCGCTGAATACTAGTTACACTAGTTACATTCATGTTTACAAACAGTAAAAATTCATATTAAAGAGAGCTACTTGCGAGGGCTAAAACATTCCACTGTACAATTCTTACACCGTGTCCAATATTCTCTTACAAATTAAAACTACGATTATCTCTATATATAATATATAAAAATGTTCTGTTCGATTGTGTACGCGTCAAAAACTCGAAAAGTACGGAACCGATTGAGCTTAAAGTTGGACACAATATACAACCCACTTCAAGGAGTGTTGTTACGGCATAAAAAAAAGGAAAATTGGAAGAAAAATAATAGTGCGTTTCTGAAATTGAGCTTCTAATGAAAATCGACTATTCAGCAATGAATATGTGTTCTATGTGATGGAAACATCTTTTTTCCATGTGTTTGACAAAATCATGAACTGAAATTGTGATTTTAAATTTATCGATTTCCCTCATCTATTGTGTATGCGTCAAAAACTCGAAAAGTACGGAACCGATTGAGTTCAAACTATGATACAATATACAAAACAACCAAACACATCTAGGATTACTGTTACAACATAAAAAAAATGAAAAATTCAACTGAACCATGCAACCACAATGTGCCACAGCAAAGCGTGGCAGAGTACAGCTAGTTTTACATAAAATATTCAGAAAGATAATACTTTGTTGATCATTTACAGCATATTTTTCGAAATGACACCGCCTATAAACCTTTTGACCAGCTTCGAACGCTTTTCAAACTCCCTGTATACAAGCAGACAAACTTGCCAGATGCGGCTCAAACTCTCCATTCACTGAACCGTACTGTGAAGTTCTGGGTTCTAATAAAAAGACCTCAGCACATTGATTGGCCTTATAACAAGACACTTCGGCACATAGGTTCCGTTCAAGATGATATTTGTGGCTTTTGTAATGCCGTGATCGAAACCTCTGCAATTATGGAGCTCTAAAAAGACGCAGACTTCGAGCATCTTAAATAGGCTACTGTAGAGCAGGGTTACCATATCTACAGAATAATCTGTATTTATAGAGATTTTTCAGGCTTTCTGAAACCAAGAATCTGTAAATACAGATTACATATTTTTTAGGTTTTAATACAGATTTACAGATTTTTCAAAATTACGATCCAATATAAGTTATGGCTTGATCTCAATAATATTTTTTCCCAACTCATCAATTTTATTCATATCTCATTCGAATTAGTCTGAATGAGAGTCATTTCGGCATTAATATGTAGCGTGTAATACTGCTTCCCCATGTTCAATCTAAAGCGAAAAGATGCTAAAGTCTTCGTCATCGGCTAGCTTTGCAATAGATAAATAACAACGTTTATCTTTTTCCTACTAAAGCACAGTGAATGTGAATTTTTGTGTGGATACCATCAACATCGTCAATTTCATAATAACTATGCCAACCAAAGATATCAAAGCTAAGATTATGCTTCAAAAACAAGGTTTTCCCCACGTACGTATAACTCATCATCACAAGAGTACGGCTGATCAGATTTGAGTCGTCCATACATCGCTGTGTTTATCTCCACTCAAATTAGAATGATAGAATACTTTGTAGAATATTGAAAAAGAAAAGTAAAATTCGAAAAAACGTGTATGCACATACTGCAGTGAAAAGTGAAATCGGAAAAAATGATTTATTCTACAATGATAAGTTCTTCTGATTGGATTTAATTTCTTCAATTGGATTTAATGTTGACGACATTGAGGTTCATGTTTCGCCATTTTGTAAATAATCATGGATTTTCAGGTAGAAAACGAAAATGAATCAAGAAATTGTGGTCGTACAATTCGAGTAAAGATTGTCCGATTTGGGCTGTCTTTATTTTGTTTATGTAACGATGAGAAAATTAGATTTTTTTTAAATGATGCAACAAAACATAAAAATTCGAAAAAAATGCATTACCATATTTTTACAGCAATAAAAATTGAAAATGCTTTCAATTAAGCTTGGTAATCTCATAGAGTTAATTGCTTAACACCGCCGTAAATGTCAGAATTGTACATACGTCACCGCAAATTCTAGATTGATTTTTATTTTCTATAATAGAGGATTTTAGACTTCAAAATTCATTCGGCTCTAGCAGTGACAAATGCCAATTTAAAAATGGATCAATTAATTGTTCTGGAATTGAAGCCACGAATGTTCGCTTCCTGAGAGAACGTGAAAAATTCGAAAGTAAAGATACATTGTTGCATAAATTATAATATTAGTATATCTCTTTGTTGTTGTTGTTGTTGAGAGCAGCCAAACGACCGCAAAGGTTAATACACATTTCGATACAGATTTTCTGGGAAAAAAATCAAATAAAAAGATTTTTTGAGACCAAAAACACAGATTTTATTATGGCATTCCTGCTGTAGAGCCCAAGAAGGGTTTTGTTTTGCATCGCCAATCTGAATTTCATTAGACAAGTTATTCATGATTGGCACCAATGTCGCTATAGTTATTAACCTACTCCTTACTCAATAAGTAGTAGGGTAAGCTTGAAGCGCAGTAGAATTCTCAAATTGGGGCGGGAGCCTGCCTGTTGGTCTCAATTGCTCCTACCTTATGCCTCCACGAAGGTCATATCATTTTGTTTGATCGGACGACTTCGAGATCGGGTTATCGATTGTGGTTAAGTAAGCGAGCGAATCAGAGCGCTATAACTCTCTCGGGTCACTGGAGGCACCGTTGGACTCTCGAATACTCGAAATGTTCGAAAAAGTGTATTCAGAGTTCATCGGAAGGTTTGAACCAAACGCTATGAACGCGAGGCGTAGAGCGTTGGAACGCAACAATATGCTATTTCGAACGGAAAACGATGAGATCGTAAGGCGTAAAGTAGAAACTAAAATCTAGAAACAATAGAGTAAGCGATGTGTCGGGACGAAGTTCAGTACGGCTGAGCAATTCAATCACGAGTGGGGCTCGCGTGTCATTAACACCAGTTGAGGCCGCAGAGTACAAAGATTCCTTCACAAAACCATTTCCAGAATACTTTTACCTTTTCCGAAAACAACGAAAAAAAACTAAATAAAGTTTCTAACCTCCCCAAAAAAAAGTAATATGTTCTTCTGCAGGATCAACCTAATATTCAAATTTTAATTATTTACACTATTTTGAATTTTTCTTCATTGATTCATTTCTCCTTTTCTATCTCCAACCTTTAATCCCTTTAACCTCTAACCAAAAACTACACTATCCCTTATTCGGCTCTTCAAAACTTTCTAAACTTCACTACTAATAAATTTTTTCTCCATCACAAAACTATAATTTTCTCAGGTGTTCTGTTTTAATCGTGCGTGTTTATCCCGCGATCATTTCCTTCATGTGTTCCTTTTTATAGTGGGTGTGTGGTATTCATTTGTGGGTGTGCTAACTTTAAATTCATTCAATATTCAATCACAACCA